>NW_026014500.1:300000-590159 GCF_020379485.1 Brassica napus | reverse complement strand
TCCCACAACTCTCTTCTACCCTTTCCTATGTTGATATAAGCTTTGGATAAGCATTCTACACCTCCTCCTCTTCCGGAAGCACTCACTCCTGTTGAAAAACTGAAGAGAAGATAGAGCTTGTACAATAATAGGGCAAGCTCTAGAAGATGCCAGAAGAGTTCAATCAAGCTTCAGATGTGTTGATGAAGTAGTTATCTTGTGAAAGTTCAGTCTAGGAATGGACTTAGACTGATCATGTGAAGGCTTTGGAGGAGTTTGGGAGAAGATGGCAGTATGGTGCAAAGCTAGGGCATTCAGTACGGCCATGTACGCTAGGGCAAGCCATGAAGATGTCTGGTGCAATCAGAGGGAAGATAGGGCATGTACAAGATGGGCAAGTGGTACGGACAGGAGGTCCGTACAAACGACGTATGTGAGATTTTCAGAGCACAGGTTGTGTGGGCGTGGTGAATCAACCTCCACAGGTTGGGACTGAGTCTTGTTCAACAATGGAAGAGAATAACAAAGAGACTGATGGAAGAATAAGAATGGTGTGAGATTAAGAGACTTGGGTGAGAGATGAGAGATTAGAGAGATTGAGAGATTAGGTAACCAGAGAATAGAGATTGGGAGATTCAAAGTAACAAAGACTATGAAGGAGAAGGGGAAATCCCCTAACTCTCTTAAGAGTTACAAATCGCCATATACATCTGTTTATATAGACTTTTACAATCTGAGACATCATAAACCTATATCTAATGGCGTAAATAACTTAAGAGGAATGGATGGTGTAGATGAGCTGGTCTTGTTGCAATCTGTGTAGTTGAATCTGATTGGCTGAAGCAGCTGGCGCCTATCTTTAATTCAAACCAGGGCTGTGCTGTGATTGGCTCTCCTTAAGCTCCTCCTAATCTGTCCACAGATCAGTCTAGGTTCATGGTCGTGGCTCCCCTTGCCTTTACAGTCAAAGCCAGCCTGTCCCATGACCAAACTCTCCAATCATATCACAGCACCTTATTTCTTTGTCTTCTTCTCTTAAGAGCTTCTTTTGTCTTCTTCTCTTAAGAGCTTGTTTTGTCTTCTTCTCTTAAGAGCTGACCTATGCCCTATTTTTGCACAAACTTCATAACTTCTGAAATGATCGAGTTATGAGCTTTCGGGTCGGGACAGGTCCGTACGGATCCGTACGGTCCGTACACGTCCGTACCAAATCCGTACGGCCTCGCCCTAAGTTTGCACACTCGACCACCTGCTCCCAAAGATACTCCTAAGCCTCTCCTGACTTGGCCCTATCTTTGCACAACCATCAGATCACTTCTGGACACTCTCAGACCCTCCTGAAGCCTTAGTAGACAATCCCTGAAGGACTTGCCCTATCTTTGCACAAGCACCAACTCAACTCATCACCTTTGCTTCTCCACTTCTTCTCTTCAAGTTAACACTCCCCCTCAAGCTTGACCTTAGCTGATCCTAAGTCAAGCTTGGAACCTTGAAGAATCCCCTCATTAAAAACCTTACAAGGAAAACCCTTTGGGACAAAACCTTGTAAGGGAAAAAGAGTAGGTTCATCAAGGCCTGGGGATTGGCCAGTGAGCCCTTGTGCCTTAGAACCAGTGTGGTTGGACACAAGAAGCTCTGGATCACGGCCTAATAGGTGCAACAACTCTTCACAGCTTTGCACACACTTCACACTTCAGCTTCACCTCTTCATGGAACTGGTTTGAAGTCTCCCCCTCTCAACTGACTTCTCAGCCATCTTAGAGAAGCTAGGACATGACCAGAGTATCTTCAAACACCAGTGAGCCTTATCAACACTTCACACACGGCTTGCCCTCCTCATAGACCTGGTTTGGATCTCCCCCTCTCAACAGACTTCACAGCCACCTTAGAGAAGCTAGGAAATGACCAGGAACACCTTTAGTGAGGCTCAAGCAATGGTACCTGATACATTATCCCAAAGGTGCATCAGTACCTATCAAAACCAAGAAAATGAATATCCTGCATCACACTTGATGCACACAATCTCACACTTCAATCATAATCTTTTTAAGTATCTTTTCACGCATAAGCAATGAATAAGATGAATGAAGAAGATTTGAAGAAAGAGTTTAAAAATCTAAGGGAACTTCCCTTGTGTTTTTGTGAGTTTCCTAACTCGGCCAATGCACCATCTTCTTGGCATCATCAACTTCTTGGAAAGGCAGAATGGATTCATCAGCTTCTCCTCAATCACCTCTCATTGAAGCCGCATTGATGGAGAGCCTTCTTCCTCACTCGCCAAGGCTGCTCTGAACAGCCTCTTACCTAGACACGCCACTGACTTGGTCCGGTTGATGATCCTTGTAGAAGCCTTTGCAAAGACTTGTTACTGACCATGGATCATATGCATTAAGACTCCCCCTCAAGCTTAGAACCGAGACTAGAAGGAGCTAAGCTTGTGATGATCCTATGCATCTCCATGGTCTAATAACTATCATCTTTCATGATAGCTTTCTTCTTGTGAGTTTACTCTCTTCCTTAACCAGGAACTAGGGTGTTTGAATCACCATAGAGAGTCTCACAAGACACACCTCTCATTGCATAATGACCCATGCTACACTTCCTGTAGACTAAGGACTAGATATGTCCAATGGTATTATGCAATGGCCATCTCTCATTGCATACTCAATCACACTACACTTCCTGTAGATTATGGACTAACATGTCCTGGTGATGATATGCAATGGCACAAGACCTTTGTCTTTACATTCTTGGTTGTTGGCGAGTTACATGTATCACACTCCTTGTGTACCTAACACCACCACAACTCAATGCAAGATCAGATCATCCCATTGGGATCAAACTAAGATCATCCATCCTGTTTGATCACCAATGCCACAACAATATATAAATCTTGAAACAAGCCAATCAATCAAAGCAAGAACAATCAGTTTTAAATCTCTAAAATGACAATGCAAGCTTTAAACAATACATTGACAATTTAGGCTCATTTTTAAATGCATCAATACATGAATGCACAGTCTTAAAGCATTAACTACATGAATGCATCAGGTTCAATCCGAGAGCAATATTAAAGCTATGCACAACAGTTCCAATCAATACTAATGATGCAAGCAACTTAGACAGTTTCTAATTGATGCAAGACAATCAATGATGGATTAAACATAGGCAATAGCATCAGACAACAATAGGATTGAACTTAGACAGTATGAGACATGCTTATGTATGCAAAACAGCTTATCAATCATGATGCAAGCAGCAGAGACATTCTACTCAATTCTACAACACATTCATGATGATTTCAAGCTATGGCAATACACAAGACAATGCAATGAACAGAACATGAGATTTTGGGACTCTAGACATTACTTAATATCAATAAGACAATGCAGTAGCAAACTATTTCCAGTGCAATTAGCCTAGACCTTCTACTAGAAGACATATTAAAAATAGATGAGACTAGGTTTACTCCCTTGTTTAAGATGGTGAGGAGTGGTCTCTTCATTTCGCCACTTGAGTCCTCACTTGCTACGCTTAACAGCTTCTCCTTTCATCACACAAGCTCACTAACACTCCTTCTCAAGCTTGAGACCGAGTATAGGGAAGGTCCAAGCTTGAAGGTGAGCGCTTACTAAGCTTCATGAACAACCTTGTGGGAACACCTCCATCTTCTTCAGACTTGATGCTTACTTCCCCACTTAACCACCATTGCACTGAGGAGATACCTCAGCTTACTCTCCAAGTACTTCTTATTAGAAGCTCATTGAGTGGCTTTCTTCTTCCCTCTACTTCGGCTGCATCTACACATGATCAGCTTGCAATGGCCTTGAGGAACCAGGTCATTGAGCTTAGAGGATCTTCTGGTAGCTCACTTGAGTCCACACCTCAAGCTTGACTTAGTATAGGTGCAAGCTTGAAGTGAGTCTCAATGAGACTTCAAACCGGGAGCGCATCACTACCTACAGCTGCGCTTAACCCAACCGATCTGCCATTGCCTTCAGCTCCAATGCCTTCAGGTCATCAGTCTCCCCAAGACTTAGATGATGACCTTTACTTGTGTGTCTCCATGAACCAGGAGCTCATCACTATTACTAGCTGCGCTATCTCAACCGGCCATACACACAAGTCTTTCTCCATTGCTTTAACAATGGCAAGGTCTTCCTCTTCTACTTGGATGGATGGTGAGCAAAGAACACTTCTTGTGAACCTGAAACACCACTCAAACTCCAGCAAAGATAAGACACAATTGCATTGGGATCAATCCTTGACTTCATCAAGTTTGATCACCAATGTCTCAAGCTTTATAACATTAGATAGAATCAAGACACTGTCAAGTTCTTATCTATGCAAGCAACCATTCTCTAAATACTAAGCAAGACCTTATCAGATTCAAGTCAAAGTATTAGGCAATTTTAATCACTCCTTAATATGCTACTTAGACTTTTAATCTAAATGCAACAATACAAGGCAGCAACAAGGCAGTATGCATTAATCTGAATCAGTTTCTACTCATGACAGCAAGTATGATTAGATAATATAATCTATCATCTTAACAAGACAAGTTTCATTTAGAACTGACATTAAGCATTTCACCATTTTCAATAGTATTGTTGTCAAAACTTGATTAATAAATCATCAAGTTTGATTCCCAATATCACAAGCAATGCAACAGATAGACACAAGGCATTATCAAGTTCTATTCTTTGCAAGCTAACTCTCTAAGTACATGCAAGATCCTACCAGATTCAAGACAAGTTACTTAGGCACTTTTAAAGCTTCTTTACTCAGCATTTAGACATGAATCTAATGCTTCAATGTAAGACAGCCATTTGACAGTATGCACTAGCCTTAACCAGTTTCAATTTATGAATGCAACAATATAATCCATCACACATTCATTTATAACTTAGGCTAAGCATTACTATCATCACTTAACATTAGACAATGCATTACTTTCAATCTGTTTTCAGTTCATGAGCTTCAAACAATACCATTTCACATTTAGCAAACTCATTACTTAACAGGAGCAAGCATTTTACTCTTTAAACACTAAACAAGCCTTTAAAGCATCCTGGGACAGATTCAACTAATTTTTATTTAGCAATCACACAAGATGATGTAAAACAGAATCCGCAGGACTTAACCACACCACACAACACAACCATAACATAAAGACACAAGCTTTAAACAAGGGAAGGAGGTTTAGCTTACAGCCAAGGAACCTGTGCTGGTTCCTTGAACCTCCAAGGCAATATGAATCATAACTGGCCAGATCTGAGCTGTTGGTTTGAGAACCAACATCTCCTTCTTTGCCTGGCCTTTCTCCTTGAACCCACCATGCCAAAGACACCTCCTTTCACCATGTTTGAGTCGCCACCACAAGTCACCAGTAGAAAGCTTTCTTCTTGAAGGGTTTTCCTTGGACAGAGAATAGGAAAGGCTTGGACATGCTTCCAATGGCTTTCTTTCTTCAGGACGGACATGAGAGAGTGTAGAACGACCAAGGACAGCTCCTGGACACCATGGATGAGCACATCTTCTTCTTGAAGAGGTTGAACAGCCGGCTGGACCATGAAGCTTCTTCTTGGCTTGAAATGGCATGGGAGTGAGCTTGTGCTTGAGCGGAAGCTGGAACCAAGTTCTGATGAACCTGGCTCTGATACCATGTGAGATTTTCAGAGCACAGGTTGTGTGGGCGTGGTGAATCAACCTCCACAGGTTGGGACTGAGTCTTGTTCAACAATGGAAGAGAATAACAAAGAGACTGATGGAAGAATAAGAATGGTGTGAGATTAAGAGACTTTGGGTGAGAGATTGAGAGATTAGAGAGATTGAGAGATTAGGTAACCAGAGAATAGAGATTGGGAGATTCAAAGTAACCAAAGACTATGAAGGAGAAGGGGAAATCCCCCTAACTCTCTTAAGAGTTACAAATCGCCATATACATCTGTTTATATAGACTTTTACAATCTGAGACATCATAAACCTATATCTAATGGCTGTAAATAACTTAAGAGGAATGGATGGTGTAGATGAGCTGGTCTTGTTGCAATCTGTGTAGTTGAATCTGATTGGCTGAAGCAGCTGGCGCCTATCTTTAATTCAAACCAGGGCTGTGCTGTGATTGGCTCTCCTTAAGCTCCTCCTAATCTGTCCACAGATCAGTCTAGGTTCATGGTCGTGGCTCCCCTTGCCTTTACAGTCAAAGCCAGCCTGTCCCATGACCAAACTCTCCAATCATATCACAGCACCTTATCTTCTTTGTCTTCTTCTCTTAAGAGCTTCTTTTGTCTTCTTCTCTTAAGAGCTTGTTTTGTCTTCTTCTCTTAAGAGCTGACCTATGCCCTATTTTTGCACAAACTTCATAACTTCTGAAATGATCGAGTTATGAGCTTTCGGGTCGGGACAGGTCCGTACGGATCCGTACGGTCTGTACACGTCCGTACCAAATCCGTACGGCCTCGCCCTAAGTTTGCACACTCGACCACCTGCTCCCAAAGATACTCCTAAGCCTCTCCTGACTTGGCCCTATCTTTGCACAACCATCAGATCACTTCTGGACACTCTCAGACCCTCCTGAAGCCTTAGTAGACAATCCCTGAAGGACTTGCCCTATCTTTGCACAAGCACCAACTCAACTCATCACCTTTGCTTCTCCACTTCTTCTCTTCAAGTTAACACCGTACAGCCCACTCCTCTCGCCCAAGTCATCCGGTTAAGCCCAAATCAAGATGTGCAATGTGAGGGCGGTTTACTTTGATCCAATCCTTTCCTTATGTCCATTGGGGAGTCTTGGAGGCAAAGGAAGAATCAAATGGATAAGGTGAGCTGTTGGTATGAGCTGGAAAGGTAAAGGTGCTTTACCTTTACAGCCTTGACTCATCTGATCCATCCAATTCAAATGAAGCAATCTGAGCCCTCCATTCAGTCCAACCACGACCAGCTAGCACCAGAACATCAAAGACCAGCTTCCTCTCATCCTAACCATCCATTTATCTTTAATTTACAGCCTTAGGATCTAGGTTTATGATCTGAGTTGTGTAAAGGCATAAATAAGCCTCTTAGGATCATTTTGTAACCCTTAAGCTGAGAGAGTCTCTCTTCTTCATAAACTTGTTCTTGGATCTTATTCTCTGGTTACTAAGTCTCTCTAATCTCCCATACACGTTCCTAATCTCTTAGTCTCTCCCATACTCTCTCTGATTCTCTTAAACTCATTTCTATTCTTCATACTTCATCATACACAAATCTCTCATCTGTTCTTACATCACTCAAGCACTTGTACTCTGAAAATCTCACATGGTATCAGAGCCAGGTTGCTCAGACTCCTGGTAGAAGCTTCCGCAACATCCACAAGATCCCAAGCTCACGCCCTTGAAGATTCAGCTCACCTTGTCCCAAGATACTACCTTGAAGAGTTCTTTGACAGTCTTGTTCATCCGGCTTCAACATGGAGTCCAAAAGAATCATTGTCATTGTTGTTACTCTCAATGGTCCCAACTACCTTCTCTGGTCACGTATGGTGAAAACAGCTCTAGGAGGGAGAGGCTTATGGAGCCATTGCCTCACGGATGCTCCAAAGCTCTCCAAGACTGCCGGTTCAAATGAAAGCTCAGCAGATGGTGAATCCGGTTCCAAATCTGTATCTGAGGAGAAGTGGGAACAAGAAGACCTCAAGGTCTTATCCATTCTCCATAGCTCACTGTCTCCATCCATCCTTGAAGCATACTCATACTGTGAGAGTGCTAAAGACCTTTGGAGTACACTTAACAAGATATATGGGAACATCTCCAACACCAGCCGAGTATTTGAGATCAAGAAGTCCATCAACATCCTATCCCAAGAAGATGAGGAGTTCACTGCGCATCTAGGCAAGTTCAGAGCCCTTGGTCTGAGCTAGAGATGCTTAGACCCCAATCTGTTGATCCGGAGGTGTTGATTGAAAGAAGGGAGCAAGACAAGGTGTTTGGCCTACTACTAACCCTCAGCCCTGCCTACAGCGCCTTGATTCAACATATCTTGAGGTCTGAGAAGCTCCCAACACTTGAAGAAGTGTGTTCCCAAGTCCAAAAGGAGGAGGGATCAATCGGGTTGTTTGGAACAAAGGAAACACTCTCCTTTGCTTCTCAAGCTGAAAGAAGCTCCCAGCCCAACAAGGCGCCTTACAAGAAGGGGGATAGGAGAGGCCTGAAGTGTGAGCATTGCAAGAGGGATGGGCACACCAAGGAGAGGTGTTGGATACTGAATCCAAGCCTCAAACCTGCCAAGTTCAAGTGAACCGTGCCCATGGAGGTTCAAGAGATTAGCTCGGATCTTTTGTTTGTAAGCAAACCTCCTAACCCTTAATAAGAGCTTGTGTCTTTATTTATTGTGCTGTGAGTGGTGTCTAGAGTCCCAGAATCTCATGTTTTGGGTTATTGCACTGTCTTGTGTGTTGCCATAGCTTGAATCATCATGAATGGGTTGTAGAATTGAGTAGAATGTCTCTACTACTTGCATCATGTTTGAAAAGCTGCTTTGCATACATAAGCATGTCTCATATTGTCTAAGTTCAATCCGAGTGTGTACTGATGCTAATGCCTATGTTTAATCCATCAATGAAAGTCTAGCATCAATTAGAAATTGTCTAAGTTGCTTGCATCATTGGTTTTGATTGAAACTGTTGAGCATAGCTTTAATATGTCTCATGGATTGAACCTGTTGCATTCATATAGCTAATGCTTTAAGATTGTGCATTCATGTAGTGATGCATTTAAAAATGAACCTAAATTGCAAATGTACTGATATAAGCTTGCATTGCATTTAGAGAACTTAAAAAAAAAAAAAAAACTGAAAAATGAAAAAATGAACCTAGAATGTCAATGTATTGTTTAGAGCTTGCATTGTCATTTTAGAGATTGAAATTACTTGTTCTTGCCTTGATTGTCTGGCTTGTTTCAAGTATTATATACTGATGTGGCATTGGTGATCAAACAGGATGGAAGATCTTAGTTTGATCCCAATGGGATGATCTGATCTTGCATTGAGTTGTGGTGGTGTTAGGTACACAAGGAGTGATACATGTAACTCGCCAACAGCCAAGAATGTAGAGACAAAGGTATGATATTTAAGGATATAAATGATTATCTGAGTTTAGAAAGGATTATAGAAGGAGAATAAGAGATTAAGAGACAGATTAGAGACTAATGGAGAATCATAATGAAATGAGTAAAGAGAGAGATTGTTTAGAACTGTCTAATCTTATTATGAGATGAGGTTACAATATTTATAGAAGAGGCATTAGGGTTTACAAGTTAAGAGAAAGCAGCACTAGTCATAAGCATGTGAAGTCAAGCCAAAGGGGGGAGCGTCTCTTTTGAATTCACGGATGGTAAGGCTCACACGCTTGGCCTTTACAGCCTGTCCACGGCCTGGATGGATAAGGCTCGTCCCGCCCTTATCCCTAAACGGTCTGATCAGTCTTGAGACCTTCGTGTACTCTAGAGGCTTTTACTCACCCATCTCCTTCTTCCTTCATGTTTCCTCAGATGTACGGCCAAGCCCCTGTCCGTACATAGGCCGTACTGTCCGTACTCTTTCCCATCACTTGCTTAGCTCTTCCTCTCCTTCTCATAATGACTTCCTCATCTCAACACTCCCCCTCAAGCTTAGCTTTGTGAAAGCCTAAGCTTGGATGGCTATGAGATCTTCCTCATTAAAAACCTCACCAAGGAAAACCATTGGGACAAAACCTTGATGAGGGAAAAAGAGTAAAGACCTCACAGCCAAGAGGATCAGCTCCTTCTCTTCCCAAGATCAATGAGGCCCAACCTGATATGAATGGACTCCATTGTCTTCTGTCTTGCAGCCTTGGTGAACACATCAGCCAACTGATCTTCACTCCTCGTGTAACATGGCAAGATGACTCCTAGAATGATCATTTGCCTCACCTTGTGGCAATCAACTTCAATGTGCTTGGTTCTCTCATGAAACACCGAGTTGGATGCAATGTGAATGGCTGCTTGGTTATCACAATGCATTGTCATTGGCGTGGCTTGATCAATCTCCAAATGCTTCAAGATGCCTTTGATCCACACCAACTCGTTGGTAAGCTTCAGCATAGCTCTATACTCAGCTTCTGCACTTGAGCAAGAGACCACCTTCTGCTTCTTACTCTTCCATGTCACCAAGTTGCCTCCAATGAATGTGCAATAGCCTGTGGTTGATCTCCTGTCTGCTCTATCACCAGCCCAATCTGCATCACAGTATCCAACCACTTCAGTGCTTCCATTGCAACCCATCCATACTCCTTGATCAGGTGAGCCGTTGAGATACATCAAGATCCTCTCCACCATGCGCCAATGATGCTCCTTAGGAACTTGCATGTGTTGACTCACCTGATTCACAGCAAAACAAATGTCAGGTCTAGTTATGGTAAGATAAATCAATTTGCCAACTAGTTTTCTATAGAGTTTAGGATCCTGATAAGGTTTGCTGTCTTCAATCTCCCCCTCTCGTGGGACTTTGTAACCATCCTCCATAGGCATCCTTGCTGTCTTGCCTCCATAAGCACCTGCACCTTTCAAAAGATCAAGTGTATACTTCCTTTGGGACATGAATAAACCTTCCTTGGATCTACATATCTCAATTCCAAGAAAGTATTTCATTTCTCCCAAATCTTTAATCTCAAACATGGATTTAAGGAACTCCTTGGTTGCTATGATACCTTCCTTATCACTTCCTGTGATAATGATATCATCAACATACACAAGAAGTGCAATCATACCTGAGGGAGTCGTGAGTGTGAAGAGAGTGTGGTCTAGTTCAGACTTCTTGAAGCCTCGGCCATTCAGAGTAGTGCTCAGCTTGTTGTACCAAGCTCTTGGTGATTGCTTCAGCCCATAGATAGCTTTCTTCAATCTCAACACATTCCCTCTCTTCACTAAGTGTTCCAGGCCTGGAGGTGGATGCATATATACTTCATCCTCAAGTTCACCTTGTAGGAATGCATTCTTCACATCCATTTGCCATAACCCCCATCCAAGATTCACAGCCAAGCTTAATACAATCCGTATTGTATGTAGTTTAGCTACTGGTGCAAAGGTTTCTATGTAATCTTCTCCATAAGTTTGAGTGAAACCTCTTGCTACTAGCCTTGACTTCTTCCTCTCAACCTTTCCATCAGCCTTATACTTGATTGTGAATATCCATTTACTACTCACAGCCTTCTTCCCTTTTGGTAACTCACTCTCATACCATGTATCATTCTTGATCATGGCTCCTGCCTCAGCTCCAACTGATTCCTTCCATTCTTTATCCATGATAGCTTCTTCATAGCTTCTTGGAATATAGTTCTCATCCAAGTTAACCATGAATGCACAATGTTCTTCAGGGTATTGAGCAAAGGAACACACAACTTGAGAAGGATGCTCCACAGCTTGGGCATTGTAGTACACTCGCGTGTTTACCCAAGAGGAAGGATCCTTTCTAAGCCTTGTGCTTCTCCTCAATACTGGTTGTTCTTGCACTTGAACTGGCTCATCTTGTGTATGCAGTTCTTGTGCTTCACTTTGATGTTCTTCATCTCCTCGGTCTTGCTCACCTTGATGATGAGAACCTGAGTTGAACTCTTCTCCTTCTTCACTCAAGCCGACTCCTTCTTGGCCATTTTCTTGAGTTTCAGGTTCACTTCCCCCTCATGATCAAGGTGAGGTGTTTGAGCAGCTCTACTTGGTTCAGTTGAGCTCTCTTCTGGTTGTCCACTTCTTGTGGACTGATCCTGGTTCATCTTGATACCGAGACCTTCCAAAATAATCCTTAAGACTCCAGCCTTATCTGATGTAAGATCCCTCAAGTCTTCTTGATTCTTTTCTTCATAGTATCCTCTTTCTTC
The DNA here is from genome assembly GCF_020379485.1 of Brassica napus. Classification (NCBI taxonomy): domain Eukaryota; kingdom Viridiplantae; phylum Streptophyta; class Magnoliopsida; order Brassicales; family Brassicaceae; genus Brassica; species Brassica napus. Next base: position 578,308 of record NW_026014500.1, on the reverse strand, counting down.
AATAAACTTCACATCTCTAGATACAAGTACCCTTCTAGCTTCTGGATCATAACACTTATATCCTTTTTGAGTTGTTGAGTAGCCAATGAACATTGCCTTTCTGCTTCTTGCTTCTAGCTTGTTCCTCAACTCTCCTGGTACCAACACATAGCATAAGCATCCAAACACTCTCATGTATGCCAAGGATGGCTTGCGCTTGTTTAGTACTTCAAATGGTGCTTGATCCTTCAACACCCTTGTAGGCATTCAGTTGATTAGATAGCAAGAAGTGGATAAAGTATCACTCCAGAATCTCTTAGGTACATTGGCTTGGAACATTAATGACCGAGCCACCTCCATCAAGTGCCTGTTCTTCCTCTCAGCTACACCATTCTGTTGTGGTGTGTAGGGACAGCTTGTTTGATGAAGTATTCCATGATGATCTAGATGACTTTTGAACGCATAGCTTGTGTACTCTCCTCCATTATCTGATCTCAAAATTTTAATCTTAGCATGATAATGGTTAGTCACATAAGCTTGAAAGTTCTTAAATGCATCTATCACCCTATCTTTTGATGGAATTAGTGTTAACCAGGTGTATTTAGATTTTTCATCAATGAATGTGACAAAATACTTATGATTGTCTCTAGAGAAACTAGGTGCAGTCCACACATCAGTATGAATCAAATCAAAGCAATTTTCATAAACAGTAGATGTTCTTGGAAACACATTCTTACAATGCTTGCCTAAAATGCAAGCTTCACACTTATCATTTTCAAAAACCACACCTGGTAACATCAAGTTTAAAGCCCTCTCATGGGGATGACCTAGTCTAGCATGCCACAATGCATTTTTATTCAAACTAGAAGCAGAAGTAAATGAGCAGTTATGATTGGAAACAGGATCAAGCTTCTCAAGCATGTATAACTCTCCCTTTGTCACTCCTTTTCCAATCAATTGGCTGCTCTCAATATCCTGAAACTTCACATCATTAGGACTGAATATAACATTGCAATTCAAATCAGTAGTGCATTTCTTAACTGAAAGTAGATTTGATGTGAATTCAGGAATATAAAATGCTCTAGTGTTCTTATCAAATAGCTTTAAGTTTCCTATTCCCTTAATAGGTATCTTATCTCCATTTGCAATCATCACACATCCATTAGTAGGTTCTATATCTTTAATCAGGTTGGTGTCACTAATCATATGATGAGATGCACCTGAATCTATAATCAATGGTTTGGATGCATTGCTAGCATGATGGCAGATACATTTTGATCTATATGCATTCATCCTAGCATTTCTATCAATGCAATGCTCAATTCCAGCCTTACTATCAATCCTAGCAACCTCAGCCTCACTGTGAGTCATTTCTATAGTTCTAGCAATCATAGAAGCACCAAATGAATACCCATGAATGTTACCATTATCCTTGAGCATTTTGATGAGTGCATCCATCTCGGACCTCCTGATGAAGTCTTGATCATTGCCTCGGGGTTGATAGCTCCAGTATAGGTCACCAAAGCTTTTCCATTTCCTTCACGGTTCTCCACTTCAGTTCCTCGGTTGGATGGCCCTGCTCCGCTTGATCCTTCAGTCATGTGAGCTTTTGCCTCTTTCTCCTTTATGAACTTAGCCGGCTTCAAGTGGGGATGGAGTATCCAGCACTGAATCTTCTTGTGCCCATACCTCTTGCAATGATCACAGTTCCCATTGAACTTCTTATCCTCATACTTGTTGTAACCAGCTTTGTTGGCTTGTGGAGGCTCTTCACGGTCAGATTGCACAGCATTGGCAAGAGATAAGTCTCCCTTGCCTCCAAACAAACCCATAGAGCCCTGCTCCCTCTGTATCTGAGCACACACCTCCTCAAGGTCAGGTAACTTCTCGGACCTTAGCATGTGCTGAATGAGACCATTGTAGCTTGCGTTCAATGTGAGCAGCAACCCAAAGACCTTGTCCTGCTCACGCCTCTCATTTAGAAGCTCTGGATCAACCGTGCTTGGTCTCAACATCTCCAACTCAGACCACAGTGTCCTGAACCTCCCCAAGTGCTTAGTAAACTCCATGTCATCTTGGGTTAACTCGTTGATTGCCTTTTTGACTTCAAACACTCGGTTCAGGTTAGAAACGTTTCCATACACTTTCTTCAGAGTATCCCACAGCTCCTTGGCTGTCTCACAGTAGCTATAAGCATCTAGGATAGCCGGCTCCAAAGAGGCATGAAGGACTGACATTACCATCATGTCTTCTTGTTGCCACTTCTCCACAACACTCTCCTCGGAGCTCTCTGCATCACCCTCCTGAGTAATTGCCTTTGGAACTTCACCAGATGTGATATGCTTCCACAAACCCTTGCTTCCCACAGAAGTCTTCACCATCCTATACCAGACTAGGTAGTTGCTTCCTTTGAATGTCACCGCGACCTTCATCTTCATACCACTTTCCATCTTGAACAGCTTGACGTCTACAGCTTGAACAACCGGTTAGATCTTGTACTGAGAACCCACACTGCCCTCTAGAACACAGATTTACCCTTGAGTCTTCAAATGAACCTCCCACGGATCACCAAGACACACGCAAAGTACCTTGAGCTTTTGAACTCTCAAGAAACTCTCAAACACACTCACTTGTTCTCTTAAAGTTTCAAACTTGAATCCTTAAGAGAATCACTCACGAACTCAGATTTCAATCAACCTGGCTCTGATACCATATGATATTTAAGGATATAAATGATTATCTGAGTTTAGAAAGGATTATAGAAGGAGAATAAGAGATTAAGAGACAGATTAGAGACTAATGGAGAATCATAATGAAATGAGTAAAGAGAGAGATTGTTTAGAACTGTCTAATCTTATTATGAGATGAGGTTACAATTTTTATAGAAGAGGCATTAGGGTTTACAAGTCAAGAGAAAGCAGCACTAGTCATAAGAATGTGAAGTCAAGCCAAAGGGGGGAGCGTCTCTTTTGAATTCACGGATGGTAAGGCTCACACGCTTGGCCTTTACAGCCTGTCCACGGCCTGGATGGATAAGGCTCGTCCCGCCCTTATCCCTAAACGGTCTGATCAGTCTTGAGACCTTCCGTGTACTCTAGAGGCTTTACTCACCCATCTCCTTCTTCCTTCATGTTTCCTCAGATGTACGGCCAAGCCCCTGTCCGTACATAGGCCGTACTGTCCGTACTCTTTCCCATCACTTGCTTAGCTCTTCCTCTCCTTCTCATAATGACTTCCTCATCTCAACAAAAGGTCTAGTGCCATTGCATATCATCACTAGGACATGTTAGTCCATAATCTACAGGAAGTGTAGTGTGATTGATTATGCAATGAGAGATGGCCATTGCATAATACCATTGGAAATATCCAGTCCAAAGTCTACAGGAAGTGTAGCATGGGTCATTATGCAATGAGAAGTGTGTCTTGTGAGGCTCTCTATGGTGATTCAAACACCCTAGTTCCTGGTTAAGGAAGAGAGTAAACTCACAAGAAGAAAGCTATCATGGAAGACTGATAGTTATTAGACCATGGGGATGCATATGATCATCACAAGCTTAGCTCCTTCTAGTCTTGGTTCTAAGCTTGAGGGGGAGTCTTAATGCATATGATCCATGGTCAGTAACAAGTCTTTGCAAAGGCTCCTACAAAGGATCATCAGCCGGAGCTATTCTAGGCAGTCTAAGGGTGAAGGTGAACTCATCAAAGCGGCTTCTATGGTGAAGTGATTGATGAGAAGCTGATGAATCCATTCTGCCTTTCCAAGAAGTTGATGATGCCATGGAGATGGTGCAATGGCCGAGTGGGAACTCACCAAAACAAAAGGGAAGTGTTCTAAGCTCAATTCAATTCAATACATTCATCATTTCAAATCAAAGTCTAGAAATGATACTTAAAATGTTTGAATGGATTGTGTGATGTTCCTTGATAAGTACTGATGCACCTTTGGGATAATGTATCAGGTACCATTGCTTGAGTCTCACTAAAGATGTTCCTGGTCATTTCCTAGCTTCTCTAAGGTGGCTGTGAAGTCTTTTGAGAGGGGGAGATCCAAACCAGTTGTATGAAGAGGGCAAGCATAGTTTGAAGTGTTGATCAGCCTTACTGGTGTTTTGAAGATGATCTGGTCGTGTCCTAGCTTCTCTACGATGGCTGTGAAGTCAGTTGAGAGGGGGAGACTCCAAACGGTTCCATGAAGAGGTGAAGCTGAAGTGTGAAGTGTGCGCAAAGCTGTGAAATGTTGCTGCACCTATTAGGCCGTGATCCAGAGCTTCTTGTGTCCAACCACACTGGTTCTAAGGCACAAGAGCTCACTGGCCAATCCCTAGGCTTTGGAGAGCTCTACTCTTTTTCCCTTGCAAGGTTTTGTCCCAATGGGTTTTCCTTGTAAGGTTTTTAATGAGGGAGACTCTTCAGAGTTCCAAGCTTGGCTTAGGATCTCCTAAAGTCAAGCTTGAGGGGGAGTGTTGAACTGAAGAGAAGATAGAGCTTGTACAATAATAGGGCAAGCTCTAGAAGATGTCCAGAAGAGTTCAATCAAGCTTCAGAAGTGTTCTGAATTAGTTATCTTGTGAAGTTAAGTCTAGGAAAGACTTAGACTGATCATGTGAAGGCTTTGGAGGAGTTTGGGAGAAGATGGCAGTATGGTGCAAAGCTAGGGCATTCAGTACGGCCATGTACGGCCTAGGGCAAGCCATGAAGATGTCTGGTGCAATCAAGAGGGAAGATAGGGCAATGTACAAAGATAGGGCAAGTGGTACGGACAGGAGGTCCGTACCAACGACCGTACAGCCCACTCCTCTCGCCCAAGTCATCCGGTTAAGCCCAAATCAAGATGTGCAATGTGAGGGCGGTTTACTTTGATCCAATCCTTTCCTTATGTCCGTTGGGGAGTCTTGGAGGCAAAGGAAGAATCAAATGGCTAAGGTGAGCTGTTGGTATGAGCTGGAAAGGTAAAGGTGCTTTACCTTTACAGCCTTGACTCATCTGATCCATCCAATTCAAATGAAGCAATCTGAGCCCTCCATTCAGTCCAACCACGACCAGCTAGCACCAGAACATCAAAGACCAGCTTCCTCTCATCCTAACCATCCATTTATCTTTAATTTACAGCCTTAGGATCTAGGTTTATGATCTGAGTTGTGTAAAGGCATAAATAAGCCTCTTAGGATCATTTTGTAACCCTTAAGCTGAGAGAGTCTCTCTTCTTCATAAACTTGTTCTTGGATCTTATTCTCTGGTTACTAAGTCTCTCTAATCTCCCATACACGTTCCTAATCTCTTAGTCTCTCCCATACTCTCTCTGATTCTCTTAAACTCATTTCTATTCTTCATACTTCATCATACACAAATCTCTCATCTGTTCTTACATCACTCAAGCACTTGTACTCTGAAAATCTCACAACTCCTACTCCCGGTTAGCCTCCATGAGCCCTCACTCCTACTCATGGTTAGCCTCTCATCATCTCTTATTATCTCATACGCCCTTCTTATAAGCACACAGATCTCTTCCATTTCCGGAAGCTGTTCCCCTCTTAGAACCATCTCCACCAGCCACCCATATGATGACTCCATGCTCGCCAAGAGCTTCAAGACCATCTCTTGCTCTGGTGTAGCCTCCCCATCCACATGGGATCTCTGTTGAGATGAGGTAATAAAGAGTGACTACATTGATAGAGAATGAGGATTGAGACAGACAGTAAAACCAAAGTTACTGTGGTAACTCCAAAGTTACTGTCTGTCTCAATCCTCATTCTCTATCAATGTAGTCACTCTTTATTACCTCATCTCAACAGAGATCCCATGTGGATGGGGAGGCTACACCAGAGCAAGAGATGGTCTTGAAGCTCTTGGCGAGCATGGAGTCATCATATGGGTGGCTGGTGGAGATGGTTCTAAGAGGGGAACAGCTTCCGGAAATGGAAGAGATCTGTGTGCTTATAAGAAGGGCGTATGAGATAATAAGAGATGATAAGAGGCTAACCATGAGTAGGAGTGAGAGCTCATGGAAGCCAACAGGGAGTAGGAGTGAGAGCTTCCAGAAGCTAACCATGAGTAGGAGTGAGGGCTCATGGAGGCTAACCGGGAGTAGGAGTGAGGGCTTTCGGAAGAGGAGGAGGTGCAGAATGCTATCCAAAGCTTATATCAACATAGGAAAGGGTAGGAAGAGAGTTGTGGGAGAGTGTTCTTACTCAGCCCTCATAAGTGGTTCTCTAAATGAGACAATGGGACTAAGAGAGCAGGAGGAAGAAAATAGAGCTGATGATCCTATCACCAGGAAGGAATAGAGGGTGTTCATGGAACGTGTACAAGCTTTAGCAGCAAGCAAGAAACATGATGTACAATCCGGAGCTCTTAAACCCATTGTGATTGATTCTGGAGCAAGCCATCATATGATCAGTGATAGGAAGCTTATAAGTGAGATCAAGGCTGCAACAGGGAGTGTTATGATAGCTAATGGTGCTATGATCCCAATAGAAGGAGTGGGAAAGCTCAAGCTGTTTGAGAAGGACACAACTGCCTTCTACATGCCCCGGTTCACTTCAAATCTGTTATCTGTGAAGAAAGCTACCATTGATCTTGATTGTCAAGTAGTATTCAGACCTGATGAAGTTGAGTTTCAAGATTTGAAGACTGGGAGAGTTATTGGCAGAGGAGACAGCAAGAATCAGCTATACCATCTTCAAATGGCTAAGAATTCTAAACTCCTTGATTCTGTGTGCTTAAGTAGTGCTGTTTGTGGGATACTCAACTACTCAAAAGGGGTATAAATGCTTTGATCCAGAATCAAGAAGAGTTCTGGTATCAAGAGACGTCAAGTTCATTAAACAAGAGGATACTATGAAGAGAGGAGCTGGGAAAATCTGAAGGATCTAGCTCAAACATCTGATAAGGCTACAAGCCTTAGGATGATCTTAGAGAGTCTTGGGATTAATCTAACCCAGAATCCAAAGGCGCAAGAGACGCCTACTAGGAATGAAGCTGAAGACACATCCCACATTGATCATGAGGGGGAAGAAAAGTCTGAGGCGGTACATGAAGAAGGAAGAGACTCAGCTAGTCCTGATCAAAGTGGGATCAATGATGACGAGTCAAGTGAAGTAAGGGATCAAAGTGGAGGTACACCAATAGTACCTGAAGAAGAGGAAGAAGAAATGCAACCAGAAGTGGAGAACGTTGTTAAGATGAGAGAATAAAGATGTGATATATTGAGAGAGGAAGAGATTTGGAGCAGATAGTAACTTTGGAGAGTTACCACAGTAACTTTATTGTTACTGTGGTAACTAAAGAAGTTACCATAGTAACCAGGGTAACTCGGATGGCAAGGAGGAGTTACCTTAGGTTGTCTACACTTGATCTGAGTATGGGAAGGGATAAGAGAGGAGACTTGGACAGGCTGTCACTGGCTGGAAAGGAGAAGAGTGCTTTAGCACTATTAGAAGCATGTGAGCAATCTCAGCCATGGGATTTACAGCCTGGCCTTTGACTACACATGCTTATCTTATCCCCTTAGTTTGATTTCGAAAATGCTTCTTCCTTTTGTATATATCTGAGGTAAACTCTCTCATAATTAATCTAATGGAGTTTTGAGTCTCTCTCTCTTGATTCTCTTACTAAAATCTCTTAATCTCTTTAATCTTTGAATCTAAGTATCTCTGGTTGTTTGAATCATTCTCTAAAACACAAAAGTGTTTATGGTATCAGAGCCAGGTTCCTTGAAAAGGAGAGAGTGATTTCGTTTTTCTTGAGTGTTCTTGAGAGTTCTTGAGAGTTTTCAAGAGTTAGATCCTTTAAAATTCAAGTTTGTGTCTGTTGGTGTTTCTTTTGGAGAGTCAGCTTCAAGGGAGTCCCTTTAGGCGTGTGACAAGGTCAGAAGAGGGGTCTAGCTGGTTGGTAAGCTTGGCGTGTGAGATTAGAAGCATTTGGGGGAAGATCTAGGCTAAAGGTTGTTGCTTTAGGCTAAAGAAAATGGAGCTGCTTCAATCTGGTACATTAAGGCGTGAAGAGAAGACAGAGAGAGGGAATGAGTGGGGGTGGTTCTCACAGATGAAAACAACTCTGAAAAGGTGTGGAGTTTGGAGAAACCATGAGAAGGAAGAGTCTTTGAAGGGTAAAGCTGCTGAGAAAGATCAGACAGCAAGAGAAACAAGTGGAGATTGCTTTAGTCTTGAAGAAAGTACACTGCTTGAGAAGATTGAAGATGTTTATGAGAACAAGATCAATCTTAGGAGAGTGTATGAAGTCAAGAAGGTGATCAGTGGAGTTAAACAAGGAAGAGAAGAGTTCAATAACCATGTGAGGAAGCTACAACACTTGTGGGTTGAACTACAAGGGTTGAGATCCCATGTGGATGGGGATGCTACACCAGAGCAAGAGATGGTCTTGAAGCTTTTGGCGAGCATGGAGTCATCATATGGGTGGCTGGTGGAGATGGTTCTAAGAGGGGAACAGCTTCCGGAAATGGAAGAGATCTGTGTGCTTATAAGAAGGGCGTATGAGATAATAAGAGATGATGAGAGGCTAACCATGAGTAGGAGTGAGAGCTCGTGGAAGCCAACTGGGAGTAGGAGTGAGAGCTTCCAGAAGCTAACCATGAGTAGGAGTGAGGGCTCATGGAGGCTAACCGGGAGTAGGAGTGAGGGCTTCCGGAATAGGAGGAGGTGCAGAATGCTATCCAAAGCTTATATCAACATAGGAAAGGGTAGGAAGACATTTGTGGGAGAGTGTTCTTACTCAGCCCTCATAAGTGGTTCTCTAAATGAGACAATGGGACTAAGAGAGCAGGAGGAAGAAGGTAGAGCTGATGATCCTATCACCAGGAAGGAATGGAGGGTGTTCATGAAACTATAAGTTTTAGAGTATAAAGAGTAATCTGAGAGTTTAGGGGAGATTAGAGAAGTATTAGAGATGATTTAGGGTAGAATCTGAGATCAAGAGACTAAGAGAAAAGCCATGGAGGCTAAGAATAATCTGAACTGTCTAATTCTTTATTATGGATGAGGTTACAACATTTATAGGAGAGTCATTAGGGCTTTTGCGCAAAGGGAAATGGCACTAGTCTAAGCATGTGAAGTCAAGGCTGAATGGAGTGTCTCCTTTTGAAATGAACGGACAGGAGGGCACACACGCTTCTGGCTTTACAGCCTGTCCAAGAGCTGGATGGATAAGGCGCGTCCCAACCTTATCCATAAACGGTCTGATCCGTTCCAAACCTTCCGTGTCTAATGAAGGCACTGCTCGTCCATCTTCCTTCTCTTTCACGTTCCCTCAGATGTACGGTCATGCCCTATCCGTACACACCATGCCCTAACTTTGCACAACCTTTAAACTGACTTTAAAGGTCATTCAAGCTCTCATGGTCGGGGTGATCCGTACCGTCCGTACTTAGGCCGTACCGTTCTTCCCTTTCACATTACTTGCCCAACTCCTCTTTTCTTTCACATAATGGCTTCCTCATCTCAACACTCCCCCTCAAGCTTGGCTTTGCGAAAGTCTAAGCTTGGACAGCCATGAGATCTTCCTCATTAAAAACCTCACCAAGGAAAACCCATTGGGACAAAACCTTGATGAGGGAAAAAGAGTAAAGACCTCATGACTTAGGGGATTAGCTCCTTCTCTTCCCAAGATCTATGAGTCCCAATCTGATATGAATGGACTCCATAGTCTTCTGTCTTGCTGCCTTAGTGAACACATCAGCCAACTGATCTTCACTCCTAGTGTAGCATGGCAAGATGACTCCTAGGACAATCATCTGCCTCACCTTGTGACAATCAACCTCAATGTGCTTGGTTCTTTCATGGAACACCGAGTTGGAGGCTATGTGGATCGCGGCTTGGTTATCACAATGCATGGTCATTGGCGTGGCTTGATCAATCCCCAAATGCTTCAAGATGCCCTTGATCCATACTAGCTCGTTTGTAAGCTTCAGCATGGCTCTATACTCAGCTTCTGCACTTGAGCAAGACACCACCTTTTGCTTCTTGCTCTTCCAAGTCACCAAGTTGCCTCCAATGAATGTGCAATAGCCGGTTGTTGATCTCCTGTCAGCTCTATCACCAGCCCAATCAGCATCACAGTATCCAACAACTTCTGTGCTTCCATTGCAGCCCATCCATACTCCTTGATCAGGTGAGCCATTGAGATACATCAAGATCCTCTCCACCATCCGCCAATGATGCTCCTTAGGCACTTGCATGTGTTGACTCACCTGATTCACAGCAAAACAAATGTCAGGCCTAGTTATGGTAAGATAAATCAATTTGCCAACTAGTTTTCTATAGAGTTTAGGATCCTGATAAGGTTTGCTGTCTTCAATCTCCCCCTCTCGTGGGACTTTGTAGCCATCCTCCATAGGCATCCTTGCTGTCTTGCCTCCATAAGCACCTGCACCTTTCAAAAGATCAAGTGTATACTTTCTTTGGGACATGAACAAACCCTCCTTGGATCTACATATCTCAATTCCAAGAAAGTATTTCATTTCTCCCAAGTCTTTAATCTCAAACTTGGATTTAATGAACTCCTTGGTTGCTATGATACCTTCCTTATCACTTCCTGTGATAATGATATCATCAACATACACAAGAAGTGCAATCATACCTGAGGGAGTACTTAGAGTGAAGAGAGTGTGATCTAGCTCAGACTTCTTGAAGCCTCGGCCATTAAGAGTAGTGCTCAGCTTGTTATACCAAGCTCTTGGTGATTGCTTCAGCCCATAGATAGCTTTCTTCAGTCTCAACACATTCCCTTTCTTTACTAAGTGTTCCAAGCCCGGAGGTGGATGCATATACACTTCATCCTCAAGCTCTCCTTGTAGAAATGCATTCTTCACATCCATTTGCCATAAGCCCCATCCAAGATTCACAGCCAAGCTTAATACAATCCGGATTGTGTGTAGCTTAGCCACTGGTGCAAAGGTCTCAATGTAATCTTCTCCATATGTTTGAGTAAAGCCTCTTGCAACCAGTCTTGACTTCTTCCTCTCAACCTGACCATCAGCCTTATACTTGATTGTGAATATCCATCTACTAGTCACAGCCTTCTTCCCTTTAGGTAACTCACTCTCATACCATGTATCATTTTTGATCATAGCTCCTGCCTCAGCTCCAACTGATTCCTTCCACTCCTTGTCTTGTATTGCCTCTTCATAGCTTCTTGGGATAAAACCCTCATCCAGATTTACCATAAATGCGCAATGTGCTTTAGGATATTGAGCAAAGGAGCACACAGCTTGAGAAGGATGCTCCACTGCTTGGGCATTGTAGTACACTCTCGTGTTTACCCAAGAGGAAGGATCCTTCCTCACTCTTGTGCTTCTCCTCAATTCTGGTTGTTGAACTCTCACGACTTGCTCTTGAACATCCAGTTGTTCTTCTTCTTCTTCTACATCCTCAACTGATGCTTCTACTTCTCTTTGTTCCTGCTCACCTTGATTGTGAGAGCCTGAACTTATCTCCCTTTGTTCCTGATTCAAGCCGGCTCCATCTTGGCCTAAACTTGTCTCCAACCCTTCCTCATTCAAGCCGGCTCCTTCTTGGCCACTTTCTTGAATTTCAGGCTCATTTCCCCCCTCACGATCATGGTGAGAGTCTCCATGTTGTTCCCTTTGACCAGAGTTCTGATCCTGGGACATCTTGATTCCTAGCCCCTCTAGGATAATCCTTAACACCCCAGCCTTATCTGAGGTTAGATCTTTCAAGTCTTCTTGGTTCTTTTCTTCATAGTATCCTCTTTCTTCTACAAACTTCACATCCCGTGATACTAGAACTCTTCTTCCTTCTGGATCATAGCATTTGTATCCCTTCTGTGTTGTAGAGTAGCCTATGAATACAGCCTTTGTACTCCTTGCTTCCAACTTGCTCCTCATCTGTCCCGGAATCAACACATAGCACAAACACCCAAAGACTCTCAAGTGTTCTACCGACGGCTTGTGTTTATTCAAGACCTCAAATGGTGCCTGATCTTCAAGGATCTTTGTAGGTATCCGGTTGATCAGGTAGCAAGCAGTGGCCACAGCATCACTCCAAAACCTTTTGGGAACATTTGCTTGAAACATTAATGACCGAGCAGTCTCCATGAGATGTCGATTCTTCCTCTCAGCCACACCATTCTGTTGAGGTGTGTAAGGGCAGCTTGTTTGATGAAGAATCCCATGATGAGCTAGATGATACTTGAATGCATGGCTAGTGTATTCTCCTCCATTATCTGATCTAAAAATTTTAATCTTAGCATGATAATGGTTAGTCACATAAGCTTGAAAGTTTTTAAATGCATCAAGAACTCTATCTTTAGATGGGATTAAGGTCAACCAGGTGTATTTGGATTTTTCATCAATGAATGTGACAAAATACTTATGATTCTCCCTAGATAAGCAAGGTGCAGTCCATACATCAGAATGAATCAAATCAAAGCATTTTTCATAAACAGTAGATGACCTTTGAAACACAGTTTTACAATGTTTGCCTAAAATGCAAGCTTCACAGTCTTTATTCTCAAAATTAACACCTGGCAACATCAAATTCAAGGCTCTACTATGAGGATGTCCTAGTCTAGCATGCCACAAAACATTCTTATTCAAACTTGAAGTAGTAAATAAACAGCTTGATTCAGGAACAGGAGCTAATTCTTCAAGCAAGTAAAGATCCCCTTTAGTAACTCCTTTTCCAATCAACTGGCTGCTCTCAATATCCTGAAACTTCACATCATTAGGACTAAAGATAACATTGCAATGAAGATCAGTAGTACACTTCTTTACTGATAGTAAGTTTGATGTGAATTCTGGCATGTAGAATGCTCTAGTATGTTTATTAAATAGTTTTAAGTTTCCTATTCCTCTAATAGGAATTTTATCTCCATTTGCAATCATCACATGTCCATTAGCAGGTTCAATATCTTTAATCAAACTAGTGTCACTAATCATATGATGAGATGCACCAGAATCAACTACTAATGGTTTAGTCATGTCATTAGCCATAAGACAAAGTGTACTAGATGACTTGAGAGAGTGATCAGTCCTAGCAAGACTAGCATATACATGATCCGGTTTGGCAATTCCATGTTTCTCAAGACTATTATCATCATTCTTAACTATCATTGATGCACCAAAGGAATAACCATAAGTGTTACCGTTTTCCTTAAGCATCTTGATGAGGGAGTCAATGTCTGATCTCCTAATGTAGTCTTGCTCCCCTCCTCGGTGATTTGGATTGCCTGCATACGCCACCAAGGACCTGCCATCACTCTCCCTTCCTCCTTCATCATTGCTCTTTCCTGAGGTACCAGCACCGCTTGATCCTTCACTCACATTTGCCCTGGCATCCCTCTCCTTCAAGAACTTGGCTGGCTTCAGATGGGGGTGGAGTATCCAGCACTGGCTCTTCTTATGGCCATGCTTCTTGCAATGATCACAGCTCCCATTGAACTTCATGTCTTCAAACTTGTTGTAACCGGCCTTGTTTGCTTGAGGAGCTTCATCAGAGTTGACTTGCGCAGCCTTATTTGCAAGTGACATCTCTCCTTTGCTTCCAAACAATCCAATAGACCCTGCTCCTTCTGAATTTGAGAGCACACCTCCTCAAGGTCTGGTAGCTTATCCGCTCTCAACATGTGTTTAATCAGTGAGTTGTAAGCCGGATTCAAGGTAAGCAATAGTCCAAAGACCTTATCCTGTTCCCTCCTCTCATTAAGCAGCTCTGGATCGGTTGTGCTTGGCCTCAGCATCTCCAGCTCTGACCATAAGGACCGGAACCTCCCCAAATGTTTGGTGAATTCCATGTCATCTTGTACCAAGCCGTTTATGGCTTTCTTTACTTCAAACACTCGGTGAAGGTTTGAAGCATTCCCATACACCTTCTTCAAGGTGTCCCATAGTTCCTTAGCTGACTCACAATAGCTGTAAGCCTCTAGGATCGCCGGCTCTAGAGAGGCATGAAGAACTGACATCACAGCATGTCTTCTCGCTGCCACTTCTCTACGGCCGTTTCATTTGAGACCTCTTCCGAGTCTTCTCCCTGAGTAATGAGCTGTGGAGCTTCACCATCCGTGAGATGCTTCCACAAACCCTTACTTCCCACTGTGGTTCTCACCATCCGAGACCACACCAAGTAGTTACTCCCCTTGAAAGTAACTGCCACCTTCATGTGCATGCTTATCCCTCCATCCATCTTCAACAGCTTGTTCTTGAACTACTTGTAGAAGACTTTGAACTTGAGACTAGACTGCACCAACACGTTAAGAACTTCACAACACACACGCAAACGCTTCAATCTTGTACCCACAACGTAACCAAGGAAGACTTGAGGCTAGAGACTCCACGGAACCTTCAAAGCTTTAGTCTTTAGCCCACGCAAAGAACTCAGATTCTCAAGAACCTGGCTCTGATACCATATAAGTTTTAGAGTATAAAGAGTAATCTGAGAGTTTAGGGGAGATTAGAGAAGTATTAGAGATGATTTAGGGTAGAATCTGAGATCAAGAGACTAAGAGAAAAGCCATGGAGGCTAAGAATAATCTGAACTGTCTAATTCTTTATTATGGATGAGGTTACAACATTTATAGGAGAGTCATTAGGGCTTTTGCGCAAAGGGAAATGGCACTAGTCTAAGCATGTGAAGTCAAGGCTGAATGGAGTGTCTCCTTTTGAAATGAACGGACAGGAGGGCACACACGCTTCTGGCTTTACAGCCTGTCCAAGAGCTGGATGGATAAGGCGAGTCCCAACCTTATCCATAAACGGTCTGATCCGTTCCAAACCTTCCGTGTCTAATGAAGGCACTGCTCGTCCATCTTCCTTCTCTTTAACGTTCCCTCAGATGTACGGTCATGCCCTATCCGTACACACCATGCCCTAACTTTGCACAACCTTTAAACTGACTTTAAAGGTCATTCAAGCTCTCATGGTCGGGGTGATCCGTACCGTCCGTACTTAGGCCGTACCGTTCTTCCCTTTCACATTAGTTGCCCAACTCCTCTTTTCTTTCACATAATGGCTTCCTCATCTCAACAGGAACGTGTACAAGCTTTAGCAGCAAGCAAGAAACATGAGGTACAATCCGGAGCTCTTAAACCCATTGTGATTGATTCTGGAGCAAGCCATCATATGATCAGTGATAGGAATCTTATAAGTGAGATCAAGGCTGCAACAGGGAGTGTTATGATAGCTAATGGTGCTATGATCCCAATAGAAGGAGTGGGAAAGCTCAAGCTGTTTGAGAAGGACACAACTGCCTTCTACATGCCCCGGTTCACTTCAAATCTGTTATCTGTGAAGAAAGTTACCATTGATCTTGATTGTCAAGTAGTATTCAGACCTGATGAAGTTGAGTTTCAAGATTTGAAGACTGGGAGAGTTATTGGCAGAGGAGACAGCAAGAATCAGCTATACCATCTTCAAATGGCTAAGAATTCTAAACTCCTTGATTCTGTGTGCTTAAGTAGTGCTGTTGATAGGTGTGATAGTATGACTTGGCATGCTAGATTGGGACATCCTCATTCTCGTGCAATTGAATTGATCATGCCTAATATGTCATTTAATCACTTAGAGTGTGAGGCTTGCATATTAGGAAAGCATTGTAGGACTGTGTTTCCAACTTCAGAAACTACTTATGAGCATTGCTTTGATCTAGTTCATTCAGATGTGTGGACGGCTCCTTGTTTGTCTAGAGATAGCCAGAAGTACTTTGTGACATTCATTGATGAGAAGTCTAAGTATACTTGGCTTACATTGCTTCCATCTAAAGATAGGGTGCTAGAAGCATTTATGAACTTCCAAGCATATGTATCTAATCAATACAATGCTACTGTGAAGGTACTGAGATCAGATAATGGAGGTGAATACATCAGCAATGCCTTCAAGAATCATCTAGCCAAGCTTGGAATTGTGCATCAGACTAGCTGCCCTTATACACCACAGCAGAATGGTGTAGCTGAGAGGAAGAACAGGCACTTGATGGAGGTTGCTAGATCGATGATGTTTCATGCAAATGTCCCAAAACGTTTTTGGAGTGATGCTGTGCAGACTGCTTGCTATCTCATCAACCGGGTTCCAACCAAGATATTGAAGAATCTGTCTCCATTTGAGGTGTTGAACAAGAGCAAAACTGTCATTGATCATCTACGTGTCTTTGGGTGTGTGTGCTATGTCATGGTTCCAGGAGAACAGAGAAACAAGCTGGAGGCAAAGAGTACTAAGGCTATGTTCATTGGCTACTCTATCACTCAGAAGGGGTACAAGTGCTATGATCCTGAAGCAAGGAGAGTGATGGTATCTAGAGAAGTGAAGTTTGTTGAAACAAAAGGTTATTATGAAGAAAAGGAGTGGGAAAATCTGAAGGATTTGTCTCAAGCTCCATCTGATAAGGCAACAATACTGAGAGTGTTGTTAGAGAAGCTTGGGATAGGATTATCCCAGGATCAGGAAACCGGAAGGAGAGAGTCTTCCAATCAGAGTGGTGGAGCTGGAAGAACAACTCCTCTTGATCATGAGAGGGGTAATGGAACTGAATCCGGTGAGCAAGAGCAAAACCAAGAGGATTCAGGTCTTCATGATCAAGATACATCACAAGAAGTTGAGAACAATGAGGTTCAGTCTAGTGGAGAAGTGGATGAGGTTCAGTCTAGTGTAGAAGAACAAGTCAGACCGGCCAGTTCAGAAGAAGAGCAAGTGGAGCCGGCTAGTGTGCAAACTGAAGATCAGGTTCAAGCTTTGAGGAGGAGCACAAGGATAAAGAGGGATCCTTCCAACTGGGTAAACACGAGAGTGTACTACAATGCCCAGGCTGTGGAGCATCCTTCTCAAGCCGTGTGTTCCTTTGCTGAGTTTCCAGAGGAGCATTATGCCTTTATGATTAGTCTGGATGAGAGTTATGTACCAAGGACTTATGAAGAAGCTATGTTAGACAAGGAATGGAAAGAATCAGTGGGAGCTGAAGCAGGTGCTATGATCAAAAATGATACATGGTATGAGAGTGAGCTGCCTAAGGGAAAGAGGGCTGTATCTAGTAGATGGATCTTCACAATCAAGTATCTTGCAAATGGACAGATTGATAGGAAGAAGACCAGATTGGTTGCAAGAGGATTTACACAGACCTATGGAGAGGATTACATTGATACCTTTGCACCAGTAGCTAAGCTACATACAGTTCGGATTGTGTTGTCCATTGCAACAAACTTGGAGTGGGATTTGTGGCAGATGGATGTGAAGAATGCTTTCTTACAAGGTGAGCTAGAAGATGAGGTATACATGCTTCCTCCTCCTGGTCTTGAGCATCTAGTAAAGCCAGGGAATGTTTTGAGATTGAAGAAGGCAATATATGGGCTGAAACAATCACCTAGAGCTTGGTACAGGAAGCTGAGTACAACACTCAATGGGAGAGGCTTTAGGAAGTCTGAATTAGATCACACTCTCTTCACCTTGACAGGACCTTCAGGGATCATTGTGATTCTAGTGTATGTGGATGATTTGATTATCACAGGGAGTGATAAGGCAGGGATTCAAGCTACTAAGGAGTTTCTCAAATCTGTGTTTGACATCAAGGATTTGGGAGAGATGAAGTATTTTCTGGGCATTGAGATATGCAGATCAAAGGAGGGTTTGTTTATGTCTCAAAGGAAGTATACTATGGATATGTTGAAGGAGACTGATGTGCTTGGAGGAAAGATAGCTAAGACACCCCTCGAGGAGGGATATAAGGTTCTGCGTGAGGGGGAGGTTGAAGAGAAGCAGCTGTTTGAGGATCCTAAGCTATACAGGAAGATGGTTGGCAAGCTGATCTACTTGACAATTACTAGGCCAGATATATGCTTCGCTGTGAATCAAGTGAGTCAACATATGCAGGCGCCAAAGGTCCATCATTGGAAGATGGTTGATAGGATACTGAGGTATTTAAGTGGGACGGCTGGACAAGGAGTTTGGATGGGCTGCAATGGCAGTACAGAAGTGGTTGGTTATTGTGATGCTGATTGGGCAGGAGATAGAGTGGACAGGAGATCAACTACTGGGTATTGTACATTCATTGGAGGGAACTTGGTAACTTGGAAGAGTAAGAAGCAGAAGGTTATCTCCTGTTCAAGTGCTGAAGCTGAGTATAGGGCCATGTTGAAGCTGACAAACGAGTTGGTGTGGATCAAGGGGATCTTGAAGCATCTAGAGATTGAGCAGAGTACTCCTATGACTATGCATTGTGACAATCAAGCAGCTATCCACATTGCCTCTAACTCAGTGTTTCATGAGAGAACGAAGCACATAGAGGTGGATTGTCATAAGGTGAGGCAGATGATAATCTTAGGAGTGATTCTGCCATGTTATACAAGAAGTGAAGATCAGCTTGCAGATGTGTTTACCAAGGCAGCGAGATTGAAGAAAATGGAGTCCATACTATCAAGGCTTGGACTCATTGATCTTACTCCCAGGAGCTGAGCCCCTTAACCATGGAGTCTCCACTCTTTTTCCCTCATCAAAGTTTTATCCCAATGGGTTTTCTTTGGTGAGGTTTTTAATGAGGGAGGTCTTCATGGTTTCCAAGCTTGACTTGTTCCACATGGTCAAGCTTGAGGAGGAGTGTTAAGATGAGAGAATAAAGATGTGATATATTGAGAGAGGAAGAGATTTGGAGCGGATAGTAACTTTGGAGAGTTACCACAGTAACTTTATTGTTACTGTGGTAACTAAAGAAGTTACCATAGTAACCAGGGTAACTCGGATGGCAAGGAGGAGTTACCTTAGGTTGTCTACACTTGATCTGAGTATGGGAAGGGATAAGAGAGGAGACTTGGACAGGCTGTCACTGGCTGGAAAGGAGAAGAGTGCTTTAGCACTATTAGAAGCATGTGAGCAATCTCAGCCATGGGATTTACAGCCTGGCCTTTGACTACACATGCTTATCTTATCCCCTTAGTTTGATTTCGAAAATGCTTCTTCCTTTTGTATATATCTGAGGTAAACTCTCTCATAATTAATCTAATGGAGTTTTGAGTCTCTCTCTCTTGATTCTCTTACTAAAATCTCTTAATCTCTTTAATCTTTGAATCTAAGTATCTCTGGTTGTTTGAATCATTCTCTAAAACACAAAAGTGTTTAAACGTGACTAGTGCTCCAGTTGTGGAGAGTGTGCCTGCGCCGATGAGGAGGAGTACAAGAGTAAGGAAAGATCCATCTAACTGGGCAAACACCAGAGTCTACTACAATGCACAAGCAGTAGCTCATCCAAGTCAGGCAGTGTGCTCTTTTGCCGAGTTTCCAAGGGATCATTGTGCATTCATGACAAGTCTGGATGAGAGCTACATACCAAGAACGTATGAGGAGGCTGTGAAGGATGAAGACTGGAGGAACTCAGTTGCGGATGAGTCTGATGCTATGATCAAGAATGGGACTTGGTATGAGAGTGAGCTGCCTAAAGGGAAGAGAGCAGTGTCATGTAAATGGATATTTACAATCAAGTATAGACCAGATGGGACGGTTGATAGGAAGAAGACCAGGCTTGTGGCTAGAGGATTTACACAGACATATGGAGAGGACTACATAGACACATTTGCTCCAGTGGCTAAGCTTCACACCATCTGAATCATCTTATCAATTGCTACCAACCTTGAATGGGGATTGTGGCAAATGGATGTGAAGAATGCATTTCTACAATAGGAACTTGAAGATGAAGTGTATATGCAGCCTCCTCCGGGTCTTGAGAGTCTTGTGAAGCCAGAGAATGTCCTAAGGTTGAAGAAGGCTATCTATGGATTGAAGCAGTCACCTAGAGCCTGGTATCACAAGCTGAGTACTACACTGAATGGAAAAGGCTTCAGGAAGTCTGAACTAGACCATACCTTGTTTACTCTAAACACAACCTCAGGTATCATCTGTCTATTGGTCTATGTTGACGACATTATCATTACTGGTAGTGATAAGGTTGGAATACAGGAAACCAAAGACTATCTCAAATCTGTGTTTGAAATTAAAGATCTTGGAGAGATGAAATACTTTCTTGGGATTGAGATTTGTAGATCCAAGGAAGGATTATTCATGTCCCAAAGAAAATATACACTTGATCTTTTGAAAGATGCAGGTAAACTTGGAGGACAAACCGCGAAGATGCCAATGGAGGATGGGTACAAAGTACCAAGAAAGGGGGAGCTTGAAGACAGCAAGCTGTTCCATGACCCTAAGCTTTATAGGAAGCTAGTGGGTAAGCTAATCTACCTAACAATCACACGACCTGATATCTGTTTTGCTGTGAATCAGGTGAGTCAACACATGCAAGCTCCAAAGGATCACCATTGGAGAATGGTAGATAGAGTTCTAAGCTACCTCAACGGTTCACAAAGCCAAGGAGTCTGGATGGGATGCAATGGGAGTACAGAAGTCGTTGGCTACTGTGATGCAGATTGGGCTGGAGATAGAGCAGACAGAAGATCTACAACCGGTTACTGCACCTTCATTGGAGGGAACCTTGTGACTTGGAAGAGCAAGAAGCAGAAGGTGGTCTCTTGTTCTAGTGCGGAGGCAGAGTATAGAGCAATGCTGAAGCTCACTAATGAGTTGGTATGGATCAAGGGGATCTTGAGGCACATTGAGATTGAGCAAGTGGCGCCAATGACAATGCATTGTGATAACCAAGCCGCAATCCACATTGCCTCCAACTCAGTCTTCCATGAGAGAACCAAGCACATTGAAGTGGATTGTCACAAGGTGAGGCAGATGATAGTCTTGGGAGTGATTCTGCCATGCTACACAAGGAGTGAAGATCAACTGGCTGATGTATTCACAAAAGCGGCAAGAATGAAGACAATGGAGTCCATCTAAATCAGGTTGGGACTCGTTGATCTTTCACCTAGGAATTGAGCCCCTTACTATGAGGTCTTTACTCTTTTTCCTTCATCAAAGTTTTGTCCCAATGGGTTTTCTTTGGTGAGGTTTTTAATGAGGAAGATCTCATAGTGTCCAAGCTTAGACTTCACAAAGCTAAGCTTGAGGGGGAGTGTTGAGAAGAGTTGACTATACAAGTGTGAAGTACAAAGGGGTTAAGACTGAAGAGAGTATGTCAAGCATTGGTGTGATGGGAGAGGTTCACATTGGCCTGACCGTACAAGGCCGTACAAGGCCGTACGGTCCGTACACATTCAGACAAGTGAAACCTTGACCGCGGTTACAAGGAGTTACCCGAGTAACTTATGGGAAGAGAAGGGGTTTTGGCTGATGAATCAGACCTTTGGAGGATAAGAGAGGCGCGGCTTTACAGGCTGGCACAGCTGGAAAGGCAAGAGCATCTTCGTCCAAGATCCTAGCTGCTCCAAGCATGTGGGAACGCTGATTGGCCGAGTTAAAGAGAGCTTATCCTAACCTTGTTGACTTCACATGCTTAGCTCTCCTTTATGATTTCGAAAACCCTAATGATCTCTCACTATATATTGCAACTCTTGTCATTAATAATAAGGATACAGTTCTGAGTTTCTCTTTCTCTTATCATACTCTCTCAATCATGATTCTACACTAAACTCTTCATAATCTCTCATAATCTACTCAAGTTCTCTCTTAATCATTTCATTCTTAGATTCTCATACTTTATGTATCCAAATACGGCTTCTTACATCGCGATTCATCCTGGTTTGATCAGAATGACGAGGAAGTTGTCATATTCCCAAACAGGAAAACTGGGATCACCTGATTTGAAAGTGTGATAACTTTTTCATCCTAATTCCTATGAGATTTATTCCACTTCCTGGTGTTTCTCCACTACTTTATGTATCCAAATACAGCTTCTTGCATCGCGATTCATCCTGGTTTGATTAGAATGACGAGGAAGTTGTCATATTCCCAAACAGGAAAACTGGGATCACCTGATTTGAAAGTGGGATAACTTCTTCATCCTAATTCCTATGAGAATTATTCCACTTCCTGGTGATTCTCCACTACTTTAAATATCCAAATACAGCTTCTTACATCGGGATTCATCCTGGTTTGATTAGAATGACGAGGAAGTTGTCATATTTCCAAACAAGAAAACTGGGATCACCTGATTTGAAAGTGGGATAACTTCTTCATCCTAATTCCAATGAGATTTATTCCACTTCTTGGTGATTCTCCACTACTTTATGTATCCAAATACAGCTTCATACATCGCGATTCATCCTGGTTTGATTAGAATGACGAGGAAGTTGTCATATTCCCAAACAGGAAAACTGGGATCACCTGATTTGAAAGTGGGATAACTTCTTCATCCTAATTCCTATGAGAATTATTCCACTTCCTGGTGATTCTCCACTACTTTTGTATACAAATACAGCTTTTTACATCGCGATTCATCCTGATTTGATTAGAATGACGAGGAAGTTGTCATATTCCCAAACAGGAAAACTGGGATCACCTGATTTGAAAGTGGGATAACTTCTTCATCCTAATTCCTATGAGAATTATTCCACTTCCTGGTGATTCTCCACTACTTTTTGTATACAAATACAGCTTTTTACATCGCGATTCATCCTGATTTGATTAGAATGACGAGGAAGTTGTCATATTCTCAAACAGGAAAACTGGGATCACCTGATTTGAAAGTGGGATAACTTCTTCATCCTAATTCCTATGAGATTTATTCCACTTCCTGGTGATTCTCCACTTCTTTATGTATCCAAATACATCTTCTTACATCGCGATTCATCCTGGTTTGATTAGAATGACGAGGAAGTTGTCATATTCCCAAACAGGAAAACTGGGATCACCTTATTTTGAAAGTGGGATAACTTCTTCATCCTAATTCCTATGAGAATTATTCCACTTCCTGGTGATTGTCCACTACTTTTTGTATACAAATACAGCTTCTTACATCGCGATTCATCCTGATTTGATTAGAATGACGAGGAAGTTGTCATATTCCCAAACAGGAAAACTGGGATCACCTGATTTGAAAGTGGGATAACTTCTTCATCCTAATTCCTATGAGATTTATTCCACTTCCTGGTGATTCTCCACTTCTTTATGTATCCAAATACATCTTCTTACATCGCGATTCATCCTGGTTTGATTAGAATAACGAGGAAGTTGTCATATTCCCAAACAGGAAAACTTGGATCACCTTATTTGAAAGTGGGATAACTTCTTCATCCTAATTCCTATGAGAATTATTCCACTTCCTGGTGATTCTCCACTACTTTTTGTATACAAATACAGCTTCTTACATCACGATTCTGAAAGTTTAGAGTAATGAAGAGTAATCTGAGTGTTTAGAATAGATTTGAAAGAGACTAGAGAGAAACTAAGGGTAGAGAACGAGTTGAGAGTAAGAGACTAAGAGTAAGCCATGGAGGCAAAGGATAGTCTGAACTGTCTAAATATTATTAATGACCAGATGTTACAATATATTGAGAGGCAGCTCGTGGGTTAAGGGTTTCAGAAAGCACACTATTACATAGGATAAGATTCTACTTTAATTCAAACTGTCCAATTAAGCTCTTCCTTGTGTGTAAAGCACATTTACCTTTACACAGCTCCTGACAGCCTGTCATAAGCTCTTCCCTTATCCTCTCCACACGGTAACATCAGTAAAGGGTTAGTAAGACTTCTCCTTTACCTCTTAAGTTAACCGAGTGTAGTAACTTCCCTTAATGAGTGATCTTGGTCGAGTTCCTCTTGTACGGCCATGGTACGGCCTGTACGGTCATGGTACGGCCTGTACGGCCTAGCCTCTCCCAAACTCATTCCTCCAACCCATTGCTCTCCTAAGCCTCACTCTCATTAACAATCCATCTCATCATCTAATGCCTTCTTCTCAACACTCCCCCTCAAGCTTAGCTTTGTGAAAGCCTAAGCTTGGATAGCCATGAGATCTTCCTCATTAAAAACCTCACCAAAGAAAACCCATTGGGACAAAACTTTGATGAGGGAAAAAGAGTAAAGACCTCATGACTTAGGGGATCAGCTCTTTCTCTTCCCAAGATCTATGAGTCCCAATCTGATATGAATGGACTCCATAGTCTTTTGTCTCGCAGCCTTAGTGAACACATCAGCCAACTGATCTTCACTCCGAGTGTAGCATGGAAGGATGACTCCTAGGATGATCATCTGCCTCACCTTGTGACAATCAACTTCAATGTGCTTGGTTCTCTCATGGAACACCGAGTTAGAGGCAATGTAAATAGCTGCTTGGTTATCACAATGCATTGTCATAGGCGCAGCTTGATCAATCTCCAAATGCTTCAAGATACCTTTGATCCACACCAGCTCATTGGTAAGCTTCAGCATAGCTCTATACTCAGCTTCTGCACTTGAGCAAGAGACCACCTTCTGCTTCTTACTCTTCCACGTAACCAAGTTGCCTCCAATGAATGTGCAATAGCTTATGGTTGATCTCCTGTCTGCTCTATCACCAGCCCAATACGCATCACAGTATCCAATCACTTCAGTGCTTCCATTGCAACCCATCCATACTCCTTGATCAGGTGAGCCGTTGAGATACATTAAGATTCTCTCCACCATACGCCAATGATGCTCCTTAGGCACTTGCATGTGTTGACTCACCTGATTCACAGCAAAACAAATGCCAGGTCTAGTTATGGTAAGGTAAATCAATTTACCAACTAGTTTTCTATAGAGTTTAGGATCCTGATAAGGTTTGCTGTCTTCAATCTACCCCTCTCGTGGGACTTTGTAGCCATCCTCCATAGGCATCCTTGCTGTCTTGCCTCCATAAGCACCTGCCCCTTTCAAAAGATCAAGTGTATACTTCCTTTGAGACATGAATAAACCTTCCTTGGATCTACATATCTCAATTCCAAGGAAGTATTTCATTTCTCCCAAGTCTTTAATCTCAAACATGGACTTAAGAAACTCCTTGGTTGCTATGATACCTTCCTTATCACTTCCTGTGATAATGATATCATCAACATACACAAGGAGTGCAATCATACCTGAGGGAGTAGTGAGAGTGAAGAGGGTGTGATCCAACTCAGACTTCTTGAAGCCTCGGCCATTCAGAGTAGTGCTTAGCTTGTTGTACCAAGCTCTTGGTGATTGTTTCAACCCATAGATAGCTTTCTTCAGTCTCAACACATTCCCTCTCTTCACCAAGTGTTCCAAACCTGGAGGTGGATGCATATACACTTCATCCTCAAGTTCTCCTTGTAGAAAAGCATTCTTCACATCCATTTGCCATAAGCCCCATCCAAGGTTTACAGCCAAGCTTAATACAATCCGGATTGTGTGTAGTTTGGCTACTGGTGCAAAGGTCTCAATGTAATCTTCTCCATAAGTTTGAGTAAAACCTCTTGCAACCAGTCTTGACTTCTTCCTCTCAATCTTTCCATCAGCCTTATACTTGATTGTGAAGATCCATCTACTAGTAACTGCCTTTTTTCCTTTTGGTAACTCACTCTCATACCATGTATCATTCTTGATCATAGCTCCTGCCTCAGCTCCAACTGATTCCTTCCACTCTTTATCCATCATTGCCTCTTCATAGCTTCTTGGAATGTAGTTCTCATCCAAGTTTACCATAAAAGCACAATGTTCTTCAGGGTATTGAGCAAAGGAACACACAGCTTGAGAAGGATGCTCCACAGCCTGGGCATTGTAGTACACTCTCGTGCTTACCCAGTTGGAAGCATCTCTCCTAATCCGTGTGCTTCTTCTCAATGCTGGTTCCGGTTGTTCCACTTCCACTTGTGATTCTTCTCCACTTTCTTGTGGTACAGAAGTAGACACTTCAACTGCCTCTTCTTCTCCTAGCTGACTTTCTTCAGCTCCATCTTGCTGTTCACTTACTTCCACATCTTGATCATGTGTACCAGATACTCCACTACTCTCTTGAGTTGTCTCTGGTTCACTCCTTTCCCCCCCATGATCAGAAGTGGGAGTTGCTGAACTTCCACCATTCGGTGGTTGAGATCCTGGGTTACTGCCAGGTCCTTGCTGATCTTGTCTCACCTTGATCCCAATACTTTCTAAGATGATCCGCAAGGTAGTGGCTCTCTCCGAGGTAAGATCCTTCAAGTCTTCTTTGTTTTGCTCCTCATAGTATCCTCTCTCTTCAACAAACTTCACATCCCTTGATACCAGCACCCTTCTTGTGTCTGGATCATAACACTTGTATCCCTTTTGAGTTGTAGAGTAGCCAATAAACATTGCCTTTGTACTCCTAGCTGCAAGCTTGTTTCTCAACTCCCCGGGTATTAAAACATAACATAAACACCCAAAGATCCTTATATGTTCTAATGAGGGTTTATGTTTGTTGAGAACCTCAAATGGTGACTGTCCTTTCAGGATCAGTGTGGGAGTCCTGTTGATTAGATAGCAGGCCGTGGCTACTGCATCACTCCAAAACTTCTTAGGTACATTAGCTTGAAACATCATTGATCTTGCAACTTCCATAAGGTGCCTATTCTTCCTCTCAGCCACACCATTCTGTTGTGGAGTGTAGGGACAGCTTGTTTGATGAAGAATTCCATACTGAGATAAATGTTGCTTGAAAGCTTGTCCAATGTATTCTCCTCCATTATCTGACCTGAAAATCTTAATCTTGGCTTGATAATGGTTAGTTACATAGGATTGAAAGTTTTTAAATGCATCAAGCACCCTATCTTTAGTTGGAATTAAGGTTAACCAGGTGTATTTAGATTTTTCATCAATGAATGAGACATAATACTTATGGTTCTCTCTAGATAAACAAGGAGCAGTCCATACATCAGAGTGAATAAGATCAAAGCAATTCTCATAAACCGTAGATGAGTTGGGAAATACAGTTCTACAATGCTTGCCTAAAATACAAGCTTCACAATCATTGTTTTCAAAAGAAACACCTGGCAACATCAGTTTTAAAGCCTTATTATGAGGGTGTCCTAGTCTAGCATGCCACAATGCATTCTTATTTAAACTAGGAACAAAAGCAGTAGTAAAAGAGCAGCTAATGTCAGAAACAGGAGCAAGATCTTCAAGCAAATATAAGTCTCCTTTTGTTACTCCTTTTCCAATCACTTTGCTACTTTCAATATCCTGAAACTTCACATCATTAGGACTAAATATGACATTGCATTGCAAGTCTGTTGCACATTTCTTGACAGATAATAGGTTTGAAGTAAAGTCAGGCATATAGAAAGCTTTTGAATCCTTACTAAACAGTTTAAGTGTTCCTATTCCTTTAATTGGAACCTTATCACCATTTGCAATCATCACATGACCTTTAGTAGGCACAATGTTCTTAATCAACTTAGTATCACTAATCATGTGATGTGATGCACCTGAATCTACAATGAGAGGTCTAGTTGATTGATTACTAGCAAGGTGAGCGAGTATACTAGATGGCTTATATGCATAATCAGTTTCATTGTATCCATTCACATTTCTTAGAGAACTAGCCATTCTATCAGTTCTAGTGATGCAATCTGAGTCTCCTATAGTCCTAGCAATCATGGAAGCACCATAAGAATAACCATAGATGTTACCGTTATCCTTGAACATCTTGATGAGTGCATCAATATCTGACTTCCTTATGAAGTCCTGATCATTGTTGCGGCTGCTAGGAGCTCCCATGTAGGCCACCAGAGACTTGCCATCACTTGTACCACCTTCTTGAGCCTTGCTAGTACCCGCACCACTTGATCCTTCAGACATATGAGCTCGTGCTTCCCGTTCCTTCATGAACTTAGCCGGTTTGAGGTGTGGGTGAAGTATCCAACACTGGCTCTTCTTGTGGCCATGCTTCTTGCAATGATCACAGCTCCCATTGAACCTCCTGTCCTCATACTTCCCATGTGCAGCCTTGTTAGCTTGCGGTGTCTCTCCTTGTTCAGCTTGTGTCGCTTGATTAGCTAAGGCCAGCTCTCCCTTCTTCCCAAACAAGCCAATCGACCCTTGTTCTTTCTGGATCCGAGAGCACACTTCTTCCAAGTCAGGTAGTGTCTCATCCCTCAGCATGTGTTGTATGAGCCCATTGTACACCGGATTCAGTGTCAAGAGTAGTCCAAAGACCTTGTCCTGCTCGCGTCTCTTGTTTAGCTCATTGGGATCAACCGTGCTTGGCCTCAACATCTCTAGCTCGGACCAAAGTGACCTGAACCGTCCTAGGTGCTTGGTAAACTCCATGTCTTCCTGAACCAAGTTGTTAATCGCCTGCTTCACCTCAAAGACTCTACTCAAGTTAGATGTGTTTCCATACACTTTCTTCAAGGTGTCCCACAGCTCCTTTGCTGTCTCACAGTAACTGTATGCATTCAGAATCTCCGGCTCTAAGGAGGCATGAAGAACTGACATCACCATCATGTCTTCTTGTTGCCATTTCTCAACCGGATCTCTTGATGCTTCATCCTTGTCTTCTTCTTGAGCAATCAGCTTTGGGGCCTCACCTGATGTAATGTGTCCCCATAAGCCCTTGCTCCCAACTGCGGTCCTCACCATTCGTGACCACACTAGGTAGTTGTTCCCCTTGAACACAACCGCCACCTTCATCTTCATCCCACTATCCATCTTGAAGCAGCTTGACGTTAACAGCTTGCCAAATCTTGGACTGAGACTAGAACTACACACGGAAATAGACTGGATCTTCTTCAACTGACTAGCTTAAATCACCAAACCCGCAAGCACTCAAGTAACACTCTTGATGTTTCTTGATGTTTACGTTTCAATCAACCCCCTTTATGAACACGCAAGCCACAAAGAGTAATAACCCAACACACGGAACCAGGACTCTCAATAGACACTATCAGTGAACTCAACCAGACACACCTTCTCGGACTAGGACTCAACCGGAGAAGACTTGAAGTTTTGAATCTTCACGCCCAGCTCCAAGCTTCAACCTTGTGTTCTAGCAGATCTCACCAAGAACTCAGATTCTCATGATCCTGGCTCTGATACCATGAAAGTTTAGAGTAATGAAGAGTAATCTGAGTGTTTAGAATAGATTTGAAAGAGACTAGAGAGAAACTAAGGGTAGAGAACGAGTTGAGAGTAAGAGACTAAGAGTAAGCCATGGAGGCAAAGGATAGTCTGAACTGTCTAAATATTATTAATGACCAGATGTTACAATATATAGAGAGGCAGCTCGTGGGTTAAGGGTTTCAGAAAGCACACTATTACATAGGATAAGATTCTACTTTAATTCAAACTGTCCAATTAAGCTCTTCCTTGTGTGTAAAGCACCTTTACCTTTACACAGCTCCTGACAGCCTGTCATAAGCTCTTCCCTTATCCTCTCCACACGGTAACATCAGTAAAGGGTTAGTAAGACTTCTCCTTTACCTCTTAAGTTAACCGAGTGTAGTAACTTCCCTTAATGAGTGATCTTGGTCGAGTTCCTCTTGTACGGCCATGGTACGGCCTGTACGGTCATGGTACGGCCTGTACGGCCTAGCCTCTCCCAAACTCATTCCTCCAACCCATTTCTCTCCTAAGCCTCACTCTCTTATTAACAATCCATCTCATCATCTAATGCCTTCTTCTCAACAGATTCATCCTGATTTGATTAGAATGACGAGGAAGTTGTCATATTCCCAAACAAGAAAACTGGGATCACCTGATTTGAAAGTGGGATAACTTCTTCATCGTAATTCGTATGAGATTTATTCCACTTCCTGGTGATTCTCCACTTCTTTATGTATCCAAATATAGCTTCTTACATCGCAATTCATCCTGGTTTGATCAGAATGATGAGGAAGTTGTCATATTCCCAAACAAGAAAACTGGGATCACCTGATTTGAAAGTAGGATAACTTCTTCATCCTAACTCCTATGAGATTTATTCCACTTCCTGGTGATTCTCCACTAATTTATGTATCCAAATACAGCTTCTTACATCGCGATTCATCCTGGTTTGATTAAAATGACGAGGAAGTTGTCATATTCCCAAACAAGAATACTGGGATCACCTGATTTGAAAGTGGGATAACTTCTTCATCCTAATTCCTACGAGAATATTCCACTTCCTGGTGATTCTCCACTACTTTTTAAATCCAAATATAGGTTCTTACATCCCGATTCATCCTTGTTTGTTCAGAATGACGATGAAGTTGTCATATTCCCAAATAGGAAAACTTGGATCACCTGATTTGAAAGTGGGAGAACTTCTTCATCCTAACTCCTATGAGTTTATTCAACTTTCTGGTGATTCTCCACTACTTTATGTATCCAAATAATGCTTCTTACATCGCTATTCATCCTGGTTTGATCAGAATGACGAGGAAGTTGTCATATTCCCAAACAGGAAAACTAGGATCACCTGCTTTAAAAGTGAGATAATATCTTCATCTCCACTACTTTATGTATCCAAATACAGCTTCATACATCGCGATTCATCCTGGTTTGATTAGAATGACGAGGAAGTTGTCATATTCCCAAACAGGAAAACTGGGATCACCTAATTTGAAAGTGGGATAACTTCTTCATCCTAATTCCTATGAGAATTATTCCACTTCCTGGTGATTCTCCACTAATTTTTGTATACAAATACAGCTTCTTACATCGCAATTCATCCTGATTTGATTAGAATAACGAGGAAGTTGTCATATTCCCAAACAGGAAAACTGGGATCACCTGATTTGAAAGTGGGATAACTTCTTCATCCTAATTCCTATGAGATTAATTCAACTTCCTGGTGATTCTCCACTTCTTTATGTATCCAAATACATCTTCTTATATCGCGATTCATCCTGGTTTGATTAGAATGACGAGGAAGTTGTCATATTCCCAAACAGGAAAACTGGGATCACCTTATTTGAAAGTGGGATAACTTCTTCATCCTAATTCCTATGAGAATTATTCCACTTCCTGGTGATTCTCCACTACTTTTTGTATACAAATTCAGCTTCTTATATCGCGATTCATCCTGATTTGATTAGAATGACAAGGAAGTTGTCATATTCCCAAACAGGAAAACTGGGATCACCTGATTTGAAAGTGGGATAACTTCTTCATCCTAATTCCTATGAGATTTATTCCACTTCCTAGTGATTCTCCACTTCTTTATGTATCCAAATATAGCTTCTTACATCGCAATTCATCCTGGTTTGACCAAAATGACGAGGAAGTTGTCATATTTCCAAATAGGAAAACTGGGATCACCTGATTTGAAAGTGAGATAACTTCTTCATTCTAACTCCTATGAGATTTATTCTACTTCCTGGTGATTCTCCACTACTCTATATATCCAAATACTGCTTCTTACATCGCGCATCCTGGTTTGATCAGAATGACGAGGAAGTTGTCATATTCCCAAACAGGAAAACTGGGATCACCTGATTTGAAAGTGGGATAACTTCTTCATCCTAATTCCTATGAGATTTATTCCACTTCCTGGTGATTCTCCACTACTTTTTGTATCCAAATATAGGTTCTTACATCCCGATTCATCCTGGTTTGATCAGCATGACGAGGAAGTTGTCATATTCCCAAATAGGAAAACTGGGATCACCTGTTTTGAAAGTGGGATAACTTCTTCATCCTAACTCCTATGAGATTTATTCCACTTCTTGGTGATTCTCCACTAATTTATGTATCCAAATACAGCTTCTTACATCGCGATTCATCCTGGTTTGATTAGAATGACGAGGAAGTTGTCATATTCCCAAAGAGGAAAACTGGGATCACCTGATTTGAAAGTGGGATAACTTCTTCATCCTAATTCCTATGAGAATTATTCCACTTCCTGGTGATTCTCCACTACTTTTTGAATCCAAATATAGGTTCTTACATCCCGATTCATCCTGGTTTGATCCGAATGACGAGGAAGTTGTCATATTCCCAACAGGAAAACTGGGATCACCTTATTTGAAAGTGGGATAACTTCTTCATCCTAATTCCTATGAGATTTATTCCACTTCCTGGTGATTCTCCACTACTTTATGTATCCAAATACAGCTTCTTACATCGCGATTCATCCTGGTTTGATCAGAATGACGAGGAAGTTGTCATATTCCCAAACAGGAAAACTGGGATCACCTGATTTGAAAGTGAGATAACTTCTTCATTCTAACTCCTATGAGATTTATTCTACTTCCTGGTGATTCTCCACTACTTTATATATCCAAATACTGCTTCTTACATCGCGCATCCTGGTTTGATCAGAATGACGAGGAAGTTGTTGTTGAACAGAGTAAACAGTTGAAGAGGAAGACTTGATAATAGGCTGATGGTGTAGAGAAGTATGGAGTAATGGAGAGGAGTTGAGGTCAGGTCATCCGTACATGTAGAAGCCGTACAGGCCGTACCAGTTCAGGATGATGAAAGGAGTTGAGTCGACCACAAGTTACCCCGGTGAAGTTAACTTAGAGTTTCACACATCTTACTCAGCTCCTGGATCAGAACGTTGAAGGGATAAGGCAGGAACATCCAGGCTGTCACTAGCTGTAAAGGAAAAGCTGGGATTAGCCTGATTTGAAACGTGTGAAATTCTTCATCCTAACTCCTAGAGATTTATTCTCACTTCCTGTGATTCTCCACTACTTTCATGTATCCTAAATACCCTTCTTATGTCGCGATTCATCCTGGTTTGATTAAATGACTCAGAAGAGTCTCATATTCCCAAACTTAAAACTGGTATCACCTGATTTCTAGTGGGATAACTTCTGTCTCCTAATTCTATGAGATTCTATTCACTTCCTGGTGATTCTCCAACTTTATGTATCCAATACAGCTTCTTACATCGCGATTCATCCTGGTTTGATTAGAATGACGAGGAAGTTGTCATATTCCAAACAGGAAAACTGGGATCACCTGATTTGAAAGTGGGATAACTTCTTCATCCTAACTCCTATGAGATTATTCCACTTCTGGTGATTCTCCACTACTTTATGTATCCAAATACAAGCTTCTTACATCGCGATTCATCCTGATTTGATTAGAATGACGAGGAAGTTGTCATATTCCCAAACAGGAAAACTGGGATCACCTGATTTGAAAGTGGGATAACTTCTTCATCCTAACTCCTATGAGATTTATTCCACTTCCTGGTGATTCTCCACTACTTTATGTATCCAAATACAGCTTCTTACATCGCGATTCATCCTGGTTGATTAAAATGACGAGAGAAAGTTGTCATATTCCCAAACAGGAAAACTGGGATCACCTGATTTGAAAGTGGGATAACTTCTTCATCCTAACTCCTATGAGAATTATTCCACTTCCTGGTGATTCTCCACTACTTTATGTATCCAAATACAGCTTCTTACATCGCGATTCATCCTGGTTTGATTAGAATGACGAGGAAGTTGTCATATTCCCAAACAGGAAACTGGGATCACCTGATTTGAAAGTGGGAAAACTTCTTCATCCTAACTCCTATGAGATTTATTCCACTCCTGGTGATTCTCCACTACTTTATGTATCCAAATAGCTTCTTACATCGCGATTCATCCTGGTTTGATTAGAATGACGAGGAAGTTGTCATATTCCCAAACAGGAAAACTGGGATCACCTGATTTGAAAGTGGGATAACTTCTTCATCCTAACTCCTATGAGATTTATTCCACTTCCTGGTGATTCTCCACTACTTTATGTATCCAAATACAGCTTCTTACATCGCGATTCATCCTGGTTTGATTAGAATGACGAGAGGAAGTTGTCATATTCCCAAACAGGAACTTGGGATCACCTGATTTGAAAGTGGGATAACTTCTTCATCCTAACTCCTATGAGATTTATTCCACTTCCTGGTGATTCTCCACTACTTTATGTATCCAAATACAGCTTCTTACATCGCGATTCATCCTGGTTTGATTAGAATGACGAGGAAGTTGTCATATTCCCAAACAGGAAAACTGGGATCACCTGATTTGAAAGTGGGATAACTTCTTCATCCTAATTCCTATGAGAATTATTCCACTTCCTGGTGATTCTCCACTACTTTATATATCCAAATACAGCTTCTTACATCGCGATTCATCCTGGTTTGATTAGAATGACGAGGAAGTTGTCATATTCCCAAACAGGAAAACTGGGATCACCTGATTTGAAAGTGGGATAACTTCTTCATCCTAATTCCTATGAGATTATTCCACTTCCTGGTGATTCTCCACTACTTTATGTATCCAAATACAGCTTCTTACATCGCGATTCATCCTGGTTTGATTAGAATGACGAGGAAGTTGTCATATTCCCAAACAGGAAAACTGGGATCACCTGATTTGAAAGTGGGATAACTTCTTCATCCTAATTCCTATGAGAATTATTCCACTTCCTGGTGATTCTCCACTACTTTTGTATCCAAATACAGCTTCTTACATCGCGATTCATCCTGGTTTGATTAGAATGACGAGGAAGTTGTCATATTCCCAAACAGGAAAACTGGGATCACCTGATTTGAAAGTGGGATAACTTCTTCATCCTAATTCCTATGAGATTTATTCCACTTCCTGGTGATTCTCCACTACTTTATGTATCCAAATACAGCTTCTTACATCGCGATTCATCCTGGTTTGATTAGAATGACGAGGAAGTTGTCATATTCCCAAACAGGAAAACTGGGATCACCTGATTTGAAAGTGGGATAACTTCTTCATCCTAATTCCTATGAGATTTATTCCACTTCCTGGTGATTCTCCACTACTTTTGTATCCAAATACAGCTTCTTACATCGCGATTCATCCTGGTTTGATTAGAATGACGAGGAAGTTGTCATATTCCCAAACAGGAAAACTGGGATCACCTGATTTGAAAGTGGGATAACTTCTTCATCCTAATTCCTATGAGATTTATTCCACTTCCTGGTGATTCTCCACTACTTTATGTATCCAAATACAGCTTCTTACATCGCGATTCATCCTGGTTTGATTAGAATGACGAGGAAGTTGTCATATTCCCAAACAGGAAAACTGGGATCACCTGATTTGAAAGTGGGATAACTTCTTCATCCTAATTCCTATGAGAATTATTCCACTTCCTGGTGATTCTCCACTACTTTATGTATCCAAATACAGCTTCTTACATCGCGATTCATCCTGGTTTGATTAGAATGACGAGGAAGAAGTGTCATATTCCCAAACAGGAAAACTGGGATCACCTGATTTGAAAGTGGGATAACTTCTTCATCCTAATTCCTATGAGATTTATTCACTTCCTGGTGATTCTCCACTACTTTATGTATCCAAATACAGCTTCTTACATCGCGATTCATCCTGGTTTGATTAGAATGACGAGGAAGTTGTCATATTCCCAAACAGGAAAACTGGGATCACCTGATTTGAAAGTGGGATAACTTCTTCATCCTAATTCCTATGAGATTTATTCCACTTCCTGGTGATTCTCCACTACTTTATGTATCCAAATACAGCTTCTTACATCGCGATTCATCCTGGTTTGATTAGAATGACGAGGAAGTTGTCATATTCCCAAACAGGAAAACTGGGATCACCTGATTTGAAAGTGGGATAACTTCTTCATCCTAACTCCTATGAGATTATTCGACTTCCTGGTGATTCTCCACTAATTTATGTATCCAAATACAGCTTCTTACATCGTGATTCATCCTGGTTTGATTAGAATAACGAGGAAGTTGTCATATTCCCAAACAGGAAAACTGGGATCACCTGATTTGAAAGTGGGATAACTTCTTCATCCTAACTCCTATGAGATTTATTCACTTCCTGGTGATTCTCCACTACTTTATGTATCCAAATACAGCTTCTTACATCGCGATTCATCCTGGTTTGATAGAATGACGAGGAAGTTGTCATATTCCCAAACAGGAAAACTGGGATCACCTGATTTGAAAGTGGGATAACTTCTTCATCCTAATTCCTATGAGATTTATTCCACTTCCTGGTGATTCTCCACTACTTTATGTATCCAAATACAGCTTCTTACATCGCGATTCATCCTGGTTTGATTAGAATGACGAGGAAGTTGTCATATTCCCAAACAGGAAAACTGGGATCACCTGATTTGAAAGTGGGATAACTTCTTCATCCTAATTCCTATGAGATTTATTCCACTTCCTGGTGATTCTCCACTACTTTATGTATCCAAATACAGCTTCTTACATCGCGATTCATCCTGGTTTGATTAGAATGACGAGGAAGTTGTCATATTCCCAAACAGGAAAACTGGGATCACCTGATTTGAAAGTGGGATAACTTCTTCATCCTAATTCCTATGAGATTTATTCCACTTCCTGGTGATTCTCCACTACTTTATGTATCCAAATACAGCTTCTTACATCGCGATTCATCCTGGTTTGATTAG
The DNA here is from genome assembly GCF_020379485.1 of Brassica napus. Classification (NCBI taxonomy): domain Eukaryota; kingdom Viridiplantae; phylum Streptophyta; class Magnoliopsida; order Brassicales; family Brassicaceae; genus Brassica; species Brassica napus. The sequence continues at coordinate 542,193 of NW_026014500.1, read as the reverse complement.
AATGACGAGGAAGTTGTCATATTCCCAAACAGGAAAACTGGGATCACCTGATTTGAAAGTGGGATAACTTCTTCATCCTAATTCCTATGAGATTTATTCCACTTCCTGGTGATTCTCCACTACTTTATGTATCCAAATACAGCTTCTTACATCGCGATTCATCCTGGTTTGATTAGAATGACGAGGAAGTTGTCATATTCCCAAACAGGAAAACTGGGATCACCTGATTTGAAAGTGGGATAACTTCTTCATCCTAATTCCTATGAGATTTATTCCACTTCCTGGTGATTCTCCACTACTTTATGTATCCAAATACAGCTTCTTACATCGCGATTCATCCTGGTTTGATTAGAATGACGAGGAAGTTGTCATATTCCCAAACAGGAAAACTGGGATCACCTGATTTGAAAGTGGGATAACTTCTTCATCCTAATCCTATGAGATTTATTCCACTTCCTGGTGACTTTTTATGTATCCAAATCGCTTCTACATCGCGATTCGGTTTGATTTGAATGAAAGGGTTGTCATATTGGACTGGGCTGATTTGGGGTTTTATTAAATTCCACTTTTGATTCTCCACTACTTTATGTATCCAAATACAGCTTCTTACATCGCGATTCATCCTGGTTTGATTAGAATGACGAGGAAGTTGTCATATTCCCAAACAGGAAAACTGGGATCACCTGATTTGAAAGTGGGATAACTTCTTCATCCTAATTCCTATGAGATTTATTCCACTTCCTGGTGATTCTCCACTACTTTATGTATCCAAATACAGCTTCTTACATCGCGATTCATCCTGGTTTGATTAGAATGACGAGGAAGTTGTCATATTCCCAAACAGGAAAACTGGGATCACCTGATTTGAAAGTGGGATAACTTCTTCATCCTAACTCCTATGAGATTTATTCCACTTCCTGGTGATTCTCCACTACTTTATGTATCCAAATACAGCTTCTTACATCGCGATTCATCCTGGTTTGATTAGAATGACGAGGAAGTTGTCATATTCCCAAACAGGAAAACTGGGATCACCTGATTTGAAAGTGGGATAACTTCTTCATCCTAATTCCTATGAGATTTATTCCACTTCCTGGTGATTCTCCACTACTTATGTATCCAAATACAGCTTCTTACATCGCGATTCATCCTGGTTTGATTAGAATGACGAGGAAGTTGTCATATTCCCAAACAGGAAAACTGGGATCACCTGATTTGAAAGTGGGATAACTTCTTCATCCTAATTCCTATGAGAATTATTCCACTTCCTGGTGATTCTCCACTACTTTTGTATCCAAATACAGCTTCTTACATCGCGATTCATCCTGGTTTGATTAGAATGACGAGGAAGTTGTCATATTCCCAAACAGGAAAACTGGGATCACCTGATTTGAAAGTGGGATAACTTCTTCATCCTAATTCCTATGAGATTATTCCACTTCCTGGTGATTCTCCACTACTTTATGTATCCAAATACAGCTTCTTACATCGCGATTCATCCTGGTTTGATTAGAATGACGAGGAAGTTGTCATATTCCCAAACAGGAAAACTGGGATCACCTGATTTGAAAGTGGGATAACTTCTTCATCCTAATTCCTATGAGATTTATTCCACTTCCTGGTGATTCTCCACTACTTTATGTATCCAAATACAGCTTCTTACATCGCGATTCATCCTGGTTTGATTAGAATGACGAGGAAGTTGTCATATTCCCAAACAGGAAAACTGGGATCACCTGATTTGAAAGTGGGATAACTTCTTCATCCTAATTCCTATGAGATTTATTCCACTTCCTGGTGATTCTCCACTACTTTATGTATCCAAATACAGCTTCTTACATCGCGATTCATCCTGGTTTGATTAGAATGACGAGGAAGTTGTCATATTCCCAAACAGGAAAACTGGGATCACCTGATTTGAAAGTGGGATAACTTCTTCATCCTAATTCCTATGAGATTTATTCCACTTCCTGGTGATTCTCCACTACTTTATGTATCCAAATACAGCTTCTTACATCGCGATTCATCCTGGTTTGATCAGAATGACGAGGAAGTTGTCATATTCCCAAACAGGAAAACTGGGATCACCTGATTTGAAAGTGGGATAACTTCTTCATCCTAATTCCTATGAGATTTATTCCACTTCCTGGTGATTCTCCACTACTTTTTGTATCCAAATACAGCTTCTTACATCGCGATTCATCCTGGTTTGATTAGAATGACGAGGAAGTTGTCATATTCCCAAACAGGAAAACTGGGATCACCTGATTTGAAAGTGGGATAACTTCTTCATCCTAATTCCTATGAGATTTATTCCACTTCCTGGTGATTCTCCACTACTTTATGTATCCAAATACAGCTTCTTACATCGCGATTCATCCTGGTTTGATTAGAATGACGAGGAAGTTGTCATATTCCCAAACAGGAAAACTGGGATCACCTGATTTGAAAGTGGGATAACTTCTTCATCCTAATTCCTATGAGATTTATTCCACTTCCTGGTGATTCTCCACTACTTTATGTATCCAAATACAGCTTCTTACATCGCGATTCATCCTGGTTTGATAGAATGACGAGGAAGTTGTCATATTCCCAAACAGGAAAACTGGGATCACCTGATTTGAAAGTGGGATAACTTCTTCATCCTAATTCCTATGAGATTTATTCCACTTCCTGGTGATTCTCCACTACTTTATGTATCCAAATACAGCTTCTTACATCGCGATTCATCCTGGTTTGATTAGAATGACGAGGAAGTTGTCATATTCCCAAACAGGAAAACTGGGATCACCTGATTTGAAAGTGGGATAACTTCTTCATCCTAATTCCTATGAGATTATTCCACTTCCTGGTGATTCTCCACTACTTTATGTATCCAAATACAGCTTCTTACATCGCGATTCATCCTGGTTTGATTAGAATGACGAGGAAGTTGTCATATTCCCAAACAGGAAAACTGGGATCACCTGATTTGAAAGTGGGATAACTTCTTCATCCTAATTCCTATGAGATTTATTCCACTTCCTGGTGATTCTCCACTACTTTATGTATCCAAATACAGCTTCTTACATCGCGATTCATCCTGGTTTGATTAGAATGACGAGGAAGTTGTCATATTCCCAAACAGGAAAACTGGGATCACCTGATTTGAAAGTGGGATAACTTCTTCATCCTAATTCCTATGAGATTTATTCCACTTCCTGGTGATTCTCCACTACTTTATGTATCCAAATACAGCTTCTTACATCGCGATTCATCCTGGTTTGATTAGAATGACGAGGAAGTTGTCATATTCCCAAACAGGAAAACTGGGATCACCTGATTTGAAAGTGGGATAACTTCTTCATCCTAATTCCTATGAGATTTATTCCACTTCCTGGTGATTCTCCACTACTTTTTGTATCCAAATACAGCTTCTTACATCGCGATTCATCCTGGTTTGATTAGAATGACGAGGAAGTTGTCATATTCCCAAACAGGAAAACTGGGATCACCTGATTTGAAAGTGGGATAACTTCTTCATCCTAATTCCTATGAGATTTATTCCACTTCCTGGTGATTCTCCACTACTTTATGTATCCAAATACAGCTTCTTACATCGCGATTCATCCTGGTTTGATCAGAATGACGAGGAAGTTGTCATATTCCCAAACAGGAAAACTGGGATCACCTGATTTGAAAGTGGGATAACTTCTTCATCCTAATTCCTATGAGATTTATTCCACTTCCTGGTGATTCTCCACTACTTTATGTATCCAAATACAGCTTCTTACATCGCGATTCATCCTGGTTTGATTAGAATGACGAGGAAGTTGTCATATTCCCAAACAGGAAAACTGGGATCACCTGATTTGAAAGTGGGATAACTTCTTCATCCTAATTCCTATGAGATTTATTCCACTTCCTGGTGATTCTCCACTACTTTATGTATCCAAATACAGCTTCTTACATCGCGATTCATCCTGGTTTGATTAGAATGACGAGGAAGTTGTCATATTCCCAAACAGGAAAACTGGGATCACCTGATTTGAAAGTGGGATAACTTCTTCATCCTAATTCCTATGAGATTTATTCCACTTCCTGGTGATTCTCCACTACTTTATGTATCCAAATACAGCTTCTTACATCGCGATTCATCCTGGTTTGATTAGAATGACGAGGAAGTTGTCATATTCCCAAACAGGAAAACTGGGATCACCTGATTTGAAAGTGGGATAACTTCTTCATCCTAATTCCTATGAGATTTATTCCACTTCCTGGTGATTCTCCACTACTTTATGTATCCAAATACAGCTTCTTACATCGCGATTCATCCTGGTTTGATTAGAATGACGAGGAAGTTGTCATATTCCCAAACAGGAAAACTGGGATCACCTGATTTGAAAGTGGGATAACTTCTTCATCCTAATTCCTATGAGATTTATTCCACTTCCTGGTGATTCTCCACTACTTTATGTATCCAAATACAGCTTCTTACATCGCGATTCATCCTGGTTTGATTAGAATGACGAGGAAGTTGTCATATTCCCAAACAGGAAAACTGGGATCACCTGATTTGAAAGTGGGATAACTTCTTCATCCTAATTCCTATGAGATTTATTCCACTTCCTGGTGATTCTCCACTACTTTATGTATCCAAATACAGCTTCTTACATCGCGATTCATCCTGGTTTGATTAGAATGACGAGGAAGTTGTCATATTCCCAAACAGGAAAACTGGGATCACCTGATTTGAAAGTGGGATAACTTCTTCATCCTAATTCCTATGAGATTTATTCCACTTCCTGGTGATTCTCCACTACTTTATGTATCCAAATACAGCTTCTTACATCGCGATTCATCCTGGTTTGATTAGAATGACGAGGAAGTTGTCATATTCCCAAACAGGAAAACTGGGATCACCTGATTTGAAAGTGGGATAACTTCTTCATCCTAATTCCTATGAGAATTATTCCACTTCCTGGTGATTCTCCACTACTTTATGTATCCAAATACAGCTTCTTACATCGCGATTCATCCTGGTTTGATTAGAATGACGAGGAAGTTGTCATATTCCCAAACAGGAAAACTGGGATCACCTGATTTGAAAGTGGGATAACTTCTTCATCCTAATTCCTATGAGATTTATTCCACTTCCTGGTGATTCTCCACTACTTTATGTATCCAAATACAGCTTCTTACATCGCGATTCATCCTGGTTTGATTAGAATGACGAGGAAGTTGTCATATTCCCAAACAGGAAAACTGGGATCACCTGATTTGAAAGTGGGATAACTTCTTCATCCTAATTCCTATGAGATTTATTCCACTTCCTGGTGATTCTCCACTACTTTATGTATCCAAATACAGCTTCTTACATCGCGATTCATCCTGGTTTGATTAGAATGACGAGGAAGTTGTCATATTCCCAAACAGGAAAACTGGGATCACCTGATTTGAAAGTGGGATAACTTCTTCATCCTAATTCCTATGAGATTTATTCCACTTCCTGGTGATTCTCCACTACTTTATGTATCCAAATACAGCTTCTTACATCGCGATTCATCCTGGTTTGATTAGAATGACGAGGAAGTTGTCATATTCCCAAACAGGAAAACTGGGATCACCTGATTTGAAAGTGGGATAACTTCTTCATCCTAATTCCTATGAGATTTATTCCACTTCCTGGTGATTCTCCACTACTTTATGTATCCAAATACAGCTTCTTACATCGCGATTCATCCTGGTTTGATTAGAATGACGAGGAAGTTGTCATATTCCCAAACAGGAAAACTGGGATCACCTGATTTGAAAGTGGGATAACTTCTTCATCCTAATTCCTATGAGATTTATTCCACTTCCTGGTGATTCTCCACTACTTTTTGTATCCAAATACAGCTTCTTACATCGCGATTCATCCTGGTTTGATTAGAATGACGAGGAAGTTGTCATATTCCCAAACAGGAAAACTGGGATCACCTGATTTGAAAGTGGGATAACTTCTTCATCCTAATTCCTATGAGATTTATTCCACTTCCTGGTGATTCTCCACTACTTTATGTATCCAAATACAGCTTCTTACATCGCGATTCATCCTGGTTTGATTAGAATGACGAGGAAGTTGTCATATTCCCAAACAGGAAAACTGGGATCACCTGATTTGAAAGTGGGATAACTTCTTCATCCTAATTCCTATGAGATTTATTCCACTTCCTGGTGATTCTCCACTACTTTATGTATCCAAATACAGCTTCTTACATCGCGATTCATCCTGGTTTGATTAGAATGACGAGGAAGTTGTCATATTCCCAAACAGGAAAACTGGGATCACCTGATTTGAAAGTGGGATAACTTCTTCATCCTAATTCCTATGAGATTTATTCCACTTCCTGGTGATTCTCCACTACTTTATGTATCCAAATACAGCTTCTTACATCGCGATTCATCCTGGTTTGATTAGAATGACGAGGAAGTTGTCATATTCCCAAACAGGAAAACTGGGATCACCTGATTTGAAAGTGGGATAACTTCTTCATCCTAATTCCTATGAGATTTATTCCACTTCCTGGTGATTCTCCACTACTTTTGTATCCAAATACAGCTTCTTACATCGCGATTCATCCTGGTTTGATTAGAATGACGAGGAAGTTGTCATATTCCCAAACAGGAAAACTGGGATCACCTGATTTGAAAGTGGGATAACTTCTTCATCCTAATTCCTATGAGATTTATTCCACTTCCTGGTGATTCTCCACTACTTTATGTATCCAAATACAGCTTCTTACATCGCGATTCATCCTGGTTTGATTAGAATGACGAGGAAGTTGTCATATTCCCAAACAGGAAAACTGGGATCACCTGATTTGAAAGTGGGATAACTTCTTCATCCTAATTCCTATGAGATTTATTCCACTTCCTGGTGATTCTCCACTACTTTATGTATCCAAATACAGCTTCTTACATCGCGATTCATCCTGGTTTGATTAGAATGACGAGGAAGTTGTCATATTCCCAAACAGGAAAACTGGGATCACCTGATTTGAAAGTGGGATAACTTCTTCATCCTAATTCCTATGAGATTTATTCCACTTCCTGGTGATTCTCCACTACTTTTGTATCCAAATACAGCTTCTTACATCGCGATTCATCCTGGTTTGATTAGAATGACGAGGAAGTTGTCATATTCCCAAACAGGAAAACTGGGATCACCTGATTTGAAAGTGGGATAACTTCTTCATCCTAATTCCTATGAGATTTATTCCACTTCCTGGTGATTCTCCACTACTTTATGTATCCAAATACAGCTTCTTACATCGCGATTCATCCTGGTTTGATTAGAATGACGAGGAAGTTGTCATATTCCCAAACAGGAAAACTGGGATCACCTGATTTGAAAGTGGGATAACTTCTTCATCCTAATTCCTATGAGATTTATTCCACTTCCTGGTGATTCTCCACTACTTTATGTATCCAAATACAGCTTCTTACATCGCGATTCATCCTGGTTTGATTAGAATGACGAGGAAGTTGTCATATTCCCAAACAGGAAAACTGGGATCACCTGATTTGAAAGTGGGATAACTTCTTCATCCTAATTCCTATGAGATTTATTCCACTTCCTGGTGATTCTCCACTACTTTTGTATCCAAATACAGCTTCTTACATCGCGATTCATCCTGGTTTGATTAGAATGACGAGGAAGTTGTCATATTCCCAAACAGGAAAACTGGGATCACCTGATTTGAAAGTGGGATAACTTCTTCATCCTAATTCCTATGAGATTTATTCCACTTCCTGGTGATTCTCCACTACTTTATGTATCCAAATACAGCTTCTTACATCGCGATTCATCCTGGTTTGATTAGAATGACGAGGAAGTTGTCATATTCCCAAACAGGAAAACTGGGATCACCTGATTTGAAAGTGGGATAACTTCTTCATCCTAATTCCTATGAGATTTATTCCACTTCCTGGTGATTCTCCACTACTTTATGTATCCAAATACAGCTTCTTACATCGCGATTCATCCTGGTTTGATTAGAATGACGAGGAAGTTGTCATATTCCCAAACAGGAAAACTGGGATCACCTGATTTGAAAGTGGGATAACTTCTTCATCCTAATTCCTATGAGATTTATTCCACTTCCTGGTGATTCTCCACTACTTTATGTATCCAAATACAGCTTCTTACATCGCGATTCATCCTGGTTTGATTAGAATGACGAGGAAGTTGTCATATTCCCAAACAGGAAAACTGGGATCACCTGATTTGAAAGTGGGATAACTTCTTCATCCTAATTCCTATGAGATTTATTCCACTTCCTGGTGATTCTCCACTACTTTATGTATCCAAATACAGCTTCTTACATCGCGATTCATCCTGGTTTGATTAGAATGACGAGGAAGTTGTCATATTCCCAAACAGGAAAACTGGGATCACCTGATTTGAAAGTGGGATAACTTCTTCATCCTAATTCCTATGAGATTTATTCCACTTCCTGGTGATTCTCCACTACTTTTTGTATCCAAATACAGCTTCTTACATCGCGATTCATCCTGGTTTGATTAGAATGACGAGGAAGTTGTCATATTCCCAAACAGGAAAACTGGGATCACCTGATTTGAAAGTGGGATAACTTCTTCATCCTAATTCCTATGAGATTTATTCCACTTCCTGGTGATTCTCCACTACTTTATGTATCCAAATACAGCTTCTTACATCGCGATTCATCCTGGTTTGATTAGAATGACGAGGAAGTTGTCATATTCCCAAACAGGAAAACTGGGATCACCTGATTTGAAAGTGGGATAACTTCTTCATCCTAATTCCTATGAGATTTATTCCACTTCCTGGTGATTCTCCACTACTTTATGTATCCAAATACAGCTTCTTACATCGCGATTCATCCTGGTTTGATTAGAATGACGAGGAAGTTGTCATATTCCCAAACAGGAAAACTGGGATCACCTGATTTGAAAGTGGGATAACTTCTTCATCCTAATTCCTATGAGATTTATTCCACTTCCTGGTGATTCTCCACTACTTTATGTATCCAAATACAGCTTCTTACATCGCGATTCATCCTGGTTTGATTAGAATGACGAGGAAGTTGTCATATTCCCAAACAGGAAAACTGGGATCACCTGATTTGAAAGTGGGATAACTTCTTCATCCTAATTCCTATGAGATTTATTCCACTTCCTGGTGATTCTCCACTACTTTATGTATCCAAATACAGCTTCTTACATCGCGATTCATCCTGGTTTGATTAGAATGACGAGGAAGTTGTCATATTCCCAAACAGGAAAACTGGGATCACCTGATTTGAAAGTGGGATAACTTCTTCATCCTAATTCCTATGAGAATTATTCCACTTCCTGGTGATTCTCCACTACTTTATGTATCCAAATACAGCTTCTTACATCGCGATTCATCCTGGTTTGATTAGAATGACGAGGAAGTTGTCATATTCCCAAACAGGAAAACTGGGATCACCTGATTTGAAAGTGGGATAACTTCTTCATCCTAATTCCTATGAGATTTATTCCACTTCCTGGTGATTCTCCACTACTTTATGTATCCAAATACAGCTTCTTACATCGCGATTCATCCTGGTTTGATTAGAATGACGAGGAAGTTGTCATATTCCCAAACAGGAAAACTGGGATCACCTGATTTGAAAGTGGGATAACTTCTTCATCCTAATTCCTATGAGATTTATTCCACTTCCTGGTGATTCTCCACTACTTTATGTATCCAAATACAGCTTCTTACATCGCGATTCATCCTGGTTTGATTAGAATGACGAGGAAGTTGTCATATTCCCAAACAGGAAAACTGGGATCACCTGATTTGAAAGTGGGATAACTTCTTCATCCTAATTCCTATGAGATTTATTCCACTTCCTGGTGATTCTCCACTACTTTATGTATCCAAATACAGCTTCTTACATCGCGATTCATCCTGGTTTGATTAGAATGACGAGGAAGTTGTCATATTCCCAAACAGGAAAACTGGGATCACCTGATTTGAAAGTGGGATAACTTCTTCATCCTAATTCCTATGAGATTTATTCCACTTCCTGGTGATTCTCCACTACTTTATGTATCCAAATACAGCTTCTTACATCGCGATTCATCCTGGTTTGATTAGAATGACGAGGAAGTTGTCATATTCCCAAACAGGAAAACTGGGATCACCTGATTTGAAAGTGGGATAACTTCTTCATCCTAATTCCTATGAGATTTATTCCACTTCCTGGTGATTCTCCACTACTTTATGTATCCAAATACAGCTTCTTACATCGCGATTCATCCTGGTTTGATTAGAATGACGAGGAAGTTGTCATATTCCCAAACAGGAAAACTGGGATCACCTGATTTGAAAGTGGGATAACTTCTTCATCCTAATTCCTATGAGATTTATTCCACTTCCTGGTGATTCTCCACTACTTTATGTATCCAAATACAGCTTCTTACATCGCGATTCATCCTGGTTTGATTAGAATGACGAGGAAGTTGTCATATTCCCAAACAGGAAAACTGGGATCACCTGATTTGAAAGTGGGATAACTTCTTCATCCTAATTCCTATGAGATTTATTCCACTTCCTGGTGATTCTCCACTACTTTATGTATCCAAATACAGCTTCTTACATCGCGATTCATCCTGGTTTGATTAGAATGACGAGGAAGTTGTCATATTCCCAAACAGGAAAACTGGGATCACCTGATTTGAAAGTGGGATAACTTCTTCATCCTAATTCCTATGAGATTTATTCCACTTCCTGGTGATTCTCCACTACTTTTTGTATCCAAATACAGCTTCTTACATCGCGATTCATCCTGGTTTGATTAGAATGACGAGGAAGTTGTCATATTCCCAAACAGGAAAACTGGGATCACCTGATTTGAAAGTGGGATAACTTCTTCATCCTAATTCCTATGAGATTTATTCCACTTCCTGGTGATTCTCCACTACTTTATGTATCCAAATACAGCTTCTTACATCGCGATTCATCCTGGTTTGATTAGAATGACGAGGAAGTTGTCATATTCCCAAACAGGAAAACTGGGATCACCTGATTTGAAAGTGGGATAACTTCTTCATCCTAATTCCTATGAGATTTATTCCACTTCCTGGTGATTCTCCACTACTTTATGTATCCAAATACAGCTTCTTACATCGCGATTCATCCTGGTTTGATTAGAATGACGAGGAAGTTGTCATATTCCCAAACAGGAAAACTGGGATCACCTGATTTGAAAGTGGGATAACTTCTTCATCCTAATTCCTATGAGATTTATTCCACTTCCTGGTGATTCTCCACTACTTTATGTATCCAAATACAGCTTCTTACATCGCGATTCATCCTGGTTTGATTAGAATGACGAGGAAGTTGTCATATTCCCAAACAGGAAAACTGGGATCACCTGATTTGAAAGTGGGATAACTTCTTCATCCTAATTCCTATGAGAATTATTCCACTTCCTGGTGATTCTCCACTACTTTTTGTATCCAAATACAGCTTCTTACATCGCGATTCATCCTGGTTTGATTAGAATGACGAGGAAGTTGTCATATTCCCAAACAGGAAAACTGGGATCACCTGATTTGAAAGTGGGATAACTTCTTCATCCTAATTCCTATGAGATTTATTCCACTTCCTGGTGATTCTCCACTACTTTATGTATCCAAATACAGCTTCTTACATCGCGATTCATCCTGGTTTGATTAGAATGACGAGGAAGTTGTCATATTCCCAAACAGGAAAACTGGGATCACCTGATTTGAAAGTGGGATAACTTCTTCATCCTAATTCCTATGAGATTTATTCCACTTCCTGGTGATTCTCCACTACTTTATGTATCCAAATACAGCTTCTTACATCGCGATTCATCCTGGTTTGATTAGAATGACGAGGAAGTTGTCATATTCCCAAACAGGAAAACTGGGATCACCTGATTTGAAAGTGGGATAACTTCTTCATCCTAATTCCTATGAGATTTATTCCACTTCCTGGTGATTCTCCACTACTTTATGTATCCAAATACAGCTTCTTACATCGCGATTCATCCTGGTTTGATTAGAATGACGAGGAAGTTGTCATATTCCCAAACAGGAAAACTGGGATCACCTGATTTGAAAGTGGGATAACTTCTTCATCCTAATTCCTATGAGATTTATTCCACTTCCTGGTGATTCTCCACTACTTTATGTATCCAAATACAGCTTCTTACATCGCGATTCATCCTGGTTTGATTAGAATGACGAGGAAGTTGTCATATTCCCAAACAGGAAAACTGGGATCACCTGATTTGAAAGTGGGATAACTTCTTCATCCTAATTCCTATGAGATTTATTCCACTTCCTGGTGATTCTCCACTACTTTATGTATCCAAATACAGCTTCTTACATCGCGATTCATCCTGGTTTGATTAGAATGACGAGGAAGTTGTCATATTCCCAAACAGGAAAACTGGGATCACCTGATTTGAAAGTGGGATAACTTCTTCATCCTAATTCCTATGAGATTTATTCCACTTCCTGGTGATTCTCCACTACTTTATGTATCCAAATACAGCTTCTTACATCGCGATTCATCCTGGTTTGATTAGAATGACGAGGAAGTTGTCATATTCCCAAACAGGAAAACTGGGATCACCTGATTTGAAAGTGGGATAACTTCTTCATCCTAATTCCTATGAGATTTATTCCACTTCCTGGTGATTCTCCACTACTTTATGTATCCAAATACAGCTTCTTACATCGCGATTCATCCTGGTTTGATTAGAATGACGAGGAAGTTGTCATATTCCCAAACAGGAAAACTGGGATCACCTGATTTGAAAGTGGGATAACTTCTTCATCCTAATTCCTATGAGATTTATTCCACTTCCTGGTGATTCTCCACTACTTTATGTATCCAAATACAGCTTCTTACATCGCGATTCATCCTGGTTTGATTAGAATGACGAGGAAGTTGTCATATTCCCAAACAGGAAAACTGGGATCACCTGATTTGAAAGTGGGATAACTTCTTCATCCTAATTCCTATGAGATTTATTCCACTTCCTGGTGATTCTCCACTACTTTATGTATCCAAATACAGCTTCTTACATCGCGATTCATCCTGGTTTGATTAGAATGACGAGGAAGTTGTCATATTCCCAAACAGGAAAACTGGGATCACCTGATTTGAAAGTGGGATAACTTCTTCATCCTAATTCCTATGAGATTTATTCCACTTCCTGGTGATTCTCCACTACTTTATGTATCCAAATACAGCTTCTTACATCGCGATTCATCCTGGTTTGATTAGAATGACGAGGAAGTTGTCATATTCCCAAACAGGAAAACTGGGATCACCTGATTTGAAAGTGGGATAACTTCTTCATCCTAATTCCTATGAGATTTATTCCACTTCCTGGTGATTCTCCACTACTTTATGTATCCAAATACAGCTTCTTACATCGCGATTCATCCTGGTTTGATTAGAATGACGAGGAAGTTGTCATATTCCCAAACAGGAAAACTGGGATCACCTGATTTGAAAGTGGGATAACTTCTTCATCCTAATTCCTATGAGATTTATTCCACTTCCTGGTGATTCTCCACTACTTTATGTATCCAAATACAGCTTCTTACATCGCGATTCATCCTGGTTTGATTAGAATGACGAGGAAGTTGTCATATTCCCAAACAGGAAAACTGGGATCACCTGATTTGAAAGTGGGATAACTTCTTCATCCTAATTCCTATGAGATTTATTCCACTTCCTGGTGATTCTCCACTACTTTATGTATCCAAATACAGCTTCTTACATCGCGATTCATCCTGGTTTGATTAGAATGACGAGGAAGTTGTCATATTCCCAAACAGGAAAACTGGGATCACCTGATTTGAAAGTGGGATAACTTCTTCATCCTAATTCCTATGAGATTTATTCCACTTCCTGGTGATTCTCCACTACTTTATGTATCCAAATACAGCTTCTTACATCGCGATTCATCCTGGTTTGATTAGAATGACGAGGAAGTTGTCATATTCCCAAACAGGAAAACTGGGATCACCTGATTTGAAAGTGGGATAACTTCTTCATCCTAATTCCTATGAGATTTATTCCACTTCCTGGTGATTCTCCACTACTTTATGTATCCAAATACAGCTTCTTACATCGCGATTCATCCTGGTTTGATTAGAATGACGAGGAAGTTGTCATATTCCCAAACAGGAAAACTGGGATCACCTGATTTGAAAGTGGGATAACTTCTTCATCCTAATTCCTATGAGATTTATTCCACTTCCTGGTGATTCTCCACTACTTTATGTATCCAAATACAGCTTCTTACATCGCGATTCATCCTGGTTTGATTAGAATGACGAGGAAGTTGTCATATTCCCAAACAGGAAAACTGGGATCACCTGATTTGAAAGTGGGATAACTTCTTCATCCTAATTCCTATGAGATTTATTCCACTTCCTGGTGATTCTCCACTACTTTATGTATCCAAATACAGCTTCTTACATCGCGATTCATCCTGGTTTGATTAGAATGACGAGGAAGTTGTCATATTCCCAAACAGGAAAACTGGGATCACCTGATTTGAAAGTGGGATAACTTCTTCATCCTAATTCCTATGAGATTTATTCCACTTCCTGGTGATTCTCCACTACTTTATGTATCCAAATACAGCTTCTTACATCGCGATTCATCCTGGTTTGATTAGAATGACGAGGAAGTTGTCATATTCCCAAACAGGAAAACTGGGATCACCTGATTTGAAAGTGGGATAACTTCTTCATCCTAATTCCTATGAGATTTATTCCACTTCCTGGTGATTCTCCACTACTTTATGTATCCAAATACAGCTTCTTACATCGCGATTCATCCTGGTTTGATTAGAATGACGAGGAAGTTGTCATATTCCCAAACAGGAAAACTGGGATCACCTGATTTGAAAGTGGGATAACTTCTTCATCCTAATTCCTATGAGAATTATTCCACTTCCTGGTGATTCTCCACTACTTTTTGTATCCAAATACAGCTTCTTACATCGCGATTCATCCTGGTTTGATTAGAATGACGAGGAAGTTGTCATATTCCCAAACAGGAAAACTGGGATCACCTGATTTGAAAGTGGGATAACTTCTTCATCCTAATTCCTATGAGATTTATTCCACTTCCTGGTGATTCTCCACTACTTTATGTATCCAAATACAGCTTCTTACATCGCGATTCATCCTGGTTTGATTAGAATGACGAGGAAGTTGTCATATTCCCAAACAGGAAAACTGGGATCACCTGATTTGAAAGTGGGATAACTTCTTCATCCTAATTCCTATGAGATTTATTCCACTTCCTGGTGATTCTCCACTACTTTATGTATCCAAATACAGCTTCTTACATCGCGATTCATCCTGGTTTGATTAGAATGACGAGGAAGTTGTCATATTCCCAAACAGGAAAACTGGGATCACCTGATTTGAAAGTGGGATAACTTCTTCATCCTAATTCCTATGAGATTTATTCCACTTCCTGGTGATTCTCCACTACTTTATGTATCCAAATACAGCTTCTTACATCGCGATTCATCCTGGTTTGATTAGAATGACGAGGAAGTTGTCATATTCCCAAACAGGAAAACTGGGATCACCTGATTTGAAAGTGGGATAACTTCTTCATCCTAATTCCTATGAGATTTATTCCACTTCCTGGTGATTCTCCACTACTTTATGTATCCAAATACAGCTTCTTACATCGCGATTCATCCTGGTTTGATTAGAATGACGAGGAAGTTGTCATATTCCCAAACAGGAAAACTGGGATCACCTGATTTGAAAGTGGGATAACTTCTTCATCCTAATTCCTATGAGATTTATTCCACTTCCTGGTGATTCTCCACTACTTTATGTATCCAAATACAGCTTCTTACATCGCGATTCATCCTGGTTTGATTAGAATGACGAGGAAGTTGTCATATTCCCAAACAGGAAAACTGGGATCACCTGATTTGAAAGTGGGATAACTTCTTCATCCTAATTCCTATGAGATTTATTCCACTTCCTGGTGATTCTCCACTACTTTATGTATCCAAATACAGCTTCTTACATCGCGATTCATCCTGGTTTGATTAGAATGACGAGGAAGTTGTCATATTCCCAAACAGGAAAACTGGGATCACCTGATTTGAAAGTGGGATAACTTCTTCATCCTAATTCCTATGAGATTTATTCCACTTCCTGGTGATTCTCCACTACTTTATGTATCCAAATACAGCTTCTTACATCGCGATTCATCCTGGTTTGATTAGAATGACGAGGAAGTTGTCATATTCCCAAACAGGAAAACTGGGATCACCTGATTTGAAAGTGGGATAACTTCTTCATCCTAATTCCTATGAGATTTATTCCACTTCCTGGTGATTCTCCACTACTTTATGTATCCAAATACAGCTTCTTACATCGCGATTCATCCTGGTTTGATTAGAATGACGAGGAAGTTGTCATATTCCCAAACAGGAAAACTGGGATCACCTGATTTGAAAGTGGGATAACTTCTTCATCCTAATTCCTATGAGATTTATTCCACTTCCTGGTGATTCTCCACTACTTTTGTATCCAAATACAGCTTCTTACATCGCGATTCATCCTGGTTTGATTAGAATGACGAGGAAGTTGTCATATTCCCAAACAGGAAAACTGGGATCACCTGATTTGAAAGTGGGATAACTTCTTCATCCTAATTCCTATGAGATTTATTCCACTTCCTGGTGATTCTCCACTACTTTATGTATCCAAATACAGCTTCTTACATCGCGATTCATCCTGGTTTGATTAGAATGACGAGGAAGTTGTCATATTCCCAAACAGGAAAACTGGGATCACCTGATTTGAAAGTGGGATAACTTCTTCATCCTAATTCCTATGAGATTTATTCCACTTCCTGGTGATTCTCCACTACTTTATGTATCCAAATACAGCTTCTTACATCGCGATTCATCCTGGTTTGATTAGAATGACGAGGAAGTTGTCATATTCCCAAACAGGAAAACTGGGATCACCTGATTTGAAAGTGGGATAACTTCTTCATCCTAATTCCTATGAGATTTATTCCACTTCCTGGTGATTCTCCACTACTTTATGTATCCAAATACAGCTTCTTACATCGCGATTCATCCTGGTTTGATTAGAATGACGAGGAAGTTGTCATATTCCCAAACAGGAAAACTGGGATCACCTGATTTGAAAGTGGGATAACTTCTTCATCCTAATTCCTATGAGATTTATTCCACTTCCTGGTGATTCTCCACTACTTTATGTATCCAAATACAGCTTCTTACATCGCGATTCATCCTGGTTTGATTAGAATGACGAGGAAGTTGTCATATTCCCAAACAGGAAAACTGGGATCACCTGATTTGAAAGTGGGATAACTTCTTCATCCTAATTCCTATGAGATTTATTCCACTTCCTGGTGATTCTCCACTACTTTATGTATCCAAATACAGCTTCTTACATCGCGATTCATCCTGGTTTGATTAGAATGACGAGGAAGTTGTCATATTCCCAAACAGGAAAACTGGGATCACCTGATTTGAAAGTGGGATAACTTCTTCATCCTAATTCCTATGAGATTTATTCCACTTCCTGGTGATTCTCCACTACTTTATGTATCCAAATACAGCTTCTTACATCGCGATTCATCCTGGTTTGATTAGAATGACGAGGAAGTTGTCATATTCCCAAACAGGAAAACTGGGATCACCTGATTTGAAAGTGGGATAACTTCTTCATCCTAATTCCTATGAGATTTATTCCACTTCCTGGTGATTCTCCACTACTTTATGTATCCAAATACAGCTTCTTACATCGCGATTCATCCTGGTTTGATTAGAATGACGAGGAAGTTGTCATATTCCCAAACAGGAAAACTGGGATCACCTGATTTGAAAGTGGGATAACTTCTTCATCCTAATTCCTATGAGATTTATTCCACTTCCTGGTGATTCTCCACTACTTTATGTATCCAAATACAGCTTCTTACATCGCGATTCATCCTGGTTTGATTAGAATGACGAGGAAGTTGTCATATTCCCAAACAGGAAAACTGGGATCACCTGATTTGAAAGTGGGATAACTTCTTCATCCTAATTCCTATGAGATTTATTCCACTTCCTGGTGATTCTCCACTACTTTATGTATCCAAATACAGCTTCTTACATCGCGATTCATCCTGGTTTGATTAGAATGACGAGGAAGTTGTCATATTCCCAAACAGGAAAACTGGGATCACCTGATTTGAAAGTGGGATAACTTCTTCATCCTAATTCCTATGAGATTTATTCCACTTCCTGGTGATTCTCCACTACTTTATGTATCCAAATACAGCTTCTTACATCGCGATTCATCCTGGTTTGATTAGAATGACGAGGAAGTTGTCATATTCCCAAACAGGAAAACTGGGATCACCTGATTTGAAAGTGGGATAACTTCTTCATCCTAATTCCTATGAGATTTATTCCACTTCCTGGTGATTCTCCACTACTTTATGTATCCAAATACAGCTTCTTACATCGCGATTCATCCTGGTTTGATTAGAATGACGAGGAAGTTGTCATATTCCCAAACAGGAAAACTGGGATCACCTGATTTGAAAGTGGGATAACTTCTTCATCCTAATTCCTATGAGATTTATTCCACTTCCTGGTGATTCTCCACTACTTTATGTATCCAAATACAGCTTCTTACATCGCGATTCATCCTGGTTTGATTAGAATGACGAGGAAGTTGTCATATTCCCAAACAGGAAAACTGGGATCACCTGATTTGAAAGTGGGATAACTTCTTCATCCTAATTCCTATGAGATTTATTCCACTTCCTGGTGATTCTCCACTACTTTATGTATCCAAATACAGCTTCTTACATCGCGATTCATCCTGGTTTGATTAGAATGACGAGGAAGTTGTCATATTCCCAAACAGGAAAACTGGGATCACCTGATTTGAAAGTGGGATAACTTCTTCATCCTAATTCCTATGAGATTTATTCCACTTCCTGGTGATTCTCCACTACTTTATGTATCCAAATACAGCTTCTTACATCGCGATTCATCCTGGTTTGATTAGAATGACGAGGAAGTTGTCATATTCCCAAACAGGAAAACTGGGATCACCTGATTTGAAAGTGGGATAACTTCTTCATCCTAATTCCTATGAGATTTATTCCACTTCCTGGTGATTCTCCACTACTTTATGTATCCAAATACAGCTTCTTACATCGCGATTCATCCTGGTTTGATTAGAATGACGAGGAAGTTGTCATATTCCCAAACAGGAAAACTGGGATCACCTGATTTGAAAGTGGGATAACTTCTTCATCCTAATTCCTATGAGATTTATTCCACTTCCTGGTGATTCTCCACTACTTTATGTATCCAAATACAGCTTCTTACATCGCGATTCATCCTGGTTTGATTAGAATGACGAGGAAGTTGTCATATTCCCAAACAGGAAAACTGGGATCACCTGATTTGAAAGTGGGATAACTTCTTCATCCTAATTCCTATGAGATTTATTCCACTTCCTGGTGATTCTCCACTACTTTTTGTATCCAAATACAGCTTCTTACATCGCGATTCATCCTGGTTTGATTAGAATGACGAGGAAGTTGTCATATTCCCAAACAGGAAAACTGGGATCACCTGATTTGAAAGTGGGATAACTTCTTCATCCTAATTCCTATGAGATTTATTCCACTTCCTGGTGATTCTCCACTACTTTATGTATCCAAATACAGCTTCTTACATCGCGATTCATCCTGGTTTGATTAGAATGACGAGGAAGTTGTCATATTCCCAAACAGGAAAACTGGGATCACCTGATTTGAAAGTGGGATAACTTCTTCATCCTAATTCCTATGAGATTTATTCCACTTCCTGGTGATTCTCCACTACTTTATGTATCCAAATACAGCTTCTTACATCGCGATTCATCCTGGTTTGATTAGAATGACGAGGAAGTTGTCATATTCCCAAACAGGAAAACTGGGATCACCTGATTTGAAAGTGGGATAACTTCTTCATCCTAATTCCTATGAGATTTATTCCACTTCCTGGTGATTCTCCACTACTTTATGTATCCAAATACAGCTTCTTACATCGCGATTCATCCTGGTTTGATTAGAATGACGAGGAAGTTGTCATATTCCCAAACAGGAAAACTGGGATCACCTGATTTGAAAGTGGGATAACTTCTTCATCCTAATTCCTATGAGATTTATTCCACTTCCTGGTGATTCTCCACTACTTTATGTATCCAAATACAGCTTCTTACATCGCGATTCATCCTGGTTTGATTAGAATGACGAGGAAGTTGTCATATTCCCAAACAGGAAAACTGGGATCACCTGATTTGAAAGTGGGATAACTTCTTCATCCTAATTCCTATGAGATTTATTCCACTTCCTGGTGATTCTCCACTACTTTATGTATCCAAATACAGCTTCTTACATCGCGATTCATCCTGGTTTGATTAGAATGACGAGGAAGTTGTCATATTCCCAAACAGGAAAACTGGGATCACCTGATTTGAAAGTGGGATAACTTCTTCATCCTAATTCCTATGAGATTTATTCCACTTCCTGGTGATTCTCCACTACTTTATGTATCCAAATACAGCTTCTTACATCGCGATTCATCCTGGTTTGATTAGAATGACGAGGAAGTTGTCATATTCCCAAACAGGAAAACTGGGATCACCTGATTTGAAAGTGGGATAACTTCTTCATCCTAATTCCTATGAGATTTATTCCACTTCCTGGTGATTCTCCACTACTTTATGTATCCAAATACAGCTTCTTACATCGCGATTCATCCTGGTTTGATTAGAATGACGAGGAAGTTGTCATATTCCCAAACAGGAAAACTGGGATCACCTGATTTGAAAGTGGGATAACTTCTTCATCCTAATTCCTATGAGATTTATTCCACTTCCTGGTGATTCTCCACTACTTTATGTATCCAAATACAGCTTCTTACATCGCGATTCATCCTGGTTTGATTAGAATGACGAGGAAGTTGTCATATTCCCAAACAGGAAAACTGGGATCACCTGATTTGAAAGTGGGATAACTTCTTCATCCTAATTCCTATGAGATTTATTCCACTTCCTGGTGATTCTCCACTACTTTATGTATCCAAATACAGCTTCTTACATCGCGATTCATCCTGGTTTGATTAGAATGACGAGGAAGTTGTCATATTCCCAAACAGGAAAACTGGGATCACCTGATTTGAAAGTGGGATAACTTCTTCATCCTAATTCCTATGAGATTTATTCCACTTCCTGGTGATTCTCCACTACTTTATGTATCCAAATACAGCTTCTTACATCGCGATTCATCCTGGTTTGATTAGAATGACGAGGAAGTTGTCATATTCCCAAACAGGAAAACTGGGATCACCTGATTTGAAAGTGGGATAACTTCTTCATCCTAATTCCTATGAGATTTATTCCACTTCCTGGTGATTCTCCACTACTTTATGTATCCAAATACAGCTTCTTACATCGCGATTCATCCTGGTTTGATTAGAATGACGAGGAAGTTGTCATATTCCCAAACAGGAAAACTGGGATCACCTGATTTGAAAGTGGGATAACTTCTTCATCCTAATTCCTATGAGATTTATTCCACTTCCTGGTGATTCTCCACTACTTTATGTATCCAAATACAGCTTCTTACATCGCGATTCATCCTGGTTTGATTAGAATGACGAGGAAGTTGTCATATTCCCAAACAGGAAAACTGGGATCACCTGATTTGAAAGTGGGATAACTTCTTCATCCTAATTCCTATGAGATTTATTCCACTTCCTGGTGATTCTCCACTACTTTTTGTATCCAAATACAGCTTCTTACATCGCGATTCATCCTGGTTTGATTAGAATGACGAGGAAGTTGTCATATTCCCAAACAGGAAAACTGGGATCACCTGATTTGAAAGTGGGATAACTTCTTCATCCTAATTCCTATGAGATTTATTCCACTTCCTGGTGATTCTCCACTACTTTATGTATCCAAATACAGCTTCTTACATCGCGATTCATCCTGGTTTGATTAGAATGACGAGGAAGTTGTCATATTCCCAAACAGGAAAACTGGGATCACCTGATTTGAAAGTGGGATAACTTCTTCATCCTAATTCCTATGAGATTTATTCCACTTCCTGGTGATTCTCCACTACTTTATGTATCCAAATACAGCTTCTTACATCGCGATTCATCCTGGTTTGATTAGAATGACGAGGAAGTTGTCATATTCCCAAACAGGAAAACTGGGATCACCTGATTTGAAAGTGGGATAACTTCTTCATCCTAATTCCTATGAGATTTATTCCACTTCCTGGTGATTCTCCACTACTTTATGTATCCAAATACAGCTTCTTACATCGCGATTCATCCTGGTTTGATTAGAATGACGAGGAAGTTGTCATATTCCCAAACAGGAAAACTGGGATCACCTGATTTGAAAGTGGGATAACTTCTTCATCCTAATTCCTATGAGATTTATTCCACTTCCTGGTGATTCTCCACTACTTTATGTATCCAAATACAGCTTCTTACATCGCGATTCATCCTGGTTTGATTAGAATGACGAGGAAGTTGTCATATTCCCAAACAGGAAAACTGGGATCACCTGATTTGAAAGTGGGATAACTTCTTCATCCTAATTCCTATGAGATTTATTCCACTTCCTGGTGATTCTCCACTACTTTATGTATCCAAATACAGCTTCTTACATCGCGATTCATCCTGGTTTGATTAGAATGACGAGGAAGTTGTCATATTCCCAAACAGGAAAACTGGGATCACCTGATTTGAAAGTGGGATAACTTCTTCATCCTAATTCCTATGAGATTTATTCCACTTCCTGGTGATTCTCCACTACTTTTTGTATCCAAATACAGCTTCTTACATCGCGATTCATCCTGGTTTGATTAGAATGACGAGGAAGTTGTCATATTCCCAAACAGGAAAACTGGGATCACCTGATTTGAAAGTGGGATAACTTCTTCATCCTAATTCCTATGAGATTTATTCCACTTCCTGGTGATTCTCCACTACTTTATGTATCCAAATACAGCTTCTTACATCGCGATTCATCCTGGTTTGATTAGAATGACGAGGAAGTTGTCATATTCCCAAACAGGAAAACTGGGATCACCTGATTTGAAAGTGGGATAACTTCTTCATCCTAATTCCTATGAGATTTATTCCACTTCCTGGTGATTCTCCACTACTTTTGTATCCAAATACAGCTTCTTACATCGCGATTCATCCTGGTTTGATTAGAATGACGAGGAAGTTGTCATATTCCCAAACAGGAAAACTGGGATCACCTGATTTGAAAGTGGGATAACTTCTTCATCCTAATTCCTATGAGATTTATTCCACTTCCTGGTGATTCTCCACTACTTTATGTATCCAAATACAGCTTCTTACATCGCGATTCATCCTGGTTTGATTAGAATGACGAGGAAGTTGTCATATTCCCAAACAGGAAAACTGGGATCACCTGATTTGAAAGTGGGATAACTTCTTCATCCTAATTCCTATGAGATTTATTCCACTTCCTGGTGATTCTCCACTACTTTATGTATCCAAATACAGCTTCTTACATCGCGATTCATCCTGGTTTGATTAGAATGACGAGGAAGTTGTCATATTCCCAAACAGGAAAACTGGGATCACCTGATTTGAAAGTGGGATAACTTCTTCATCCTAATTCCTATGAGATTTATTCCACTTCCTGGTGATTCTCCACTACTTTATGTATCCAAATACAGCTTCTTACATCGCGATTCATCCTGGTTTGATTAGAATGACGAGGAAGTTGTCATATTCCCAAACAGGAAAACTGGGATCACCTGATTTGAAAGTGGGATAACTTCTTCATCCTAATTCCTATGAGATTTATTCCACTTCCTGGTGATTCTCCACTACTTTTGTATCCAAATACAGCTTCTTACATCGCGATTCATCCTGGTTTGATTAGAATGACGAGGAAGTTGTCATATTCCCAAACAGGAAAACTGGGATCACCTGATTTGAAAGTGGGATAACTTCTTCATCCTAATTCCTATGAGATTTATTCCACTTCCTGGTGATTCTCCACTACTTTATGTATCCAAATACAGCTTCTTACATCGCGATTCATCCTGGTTTGATTAGAATGACGAGGAAGTTGTCATATTCCCAAACAGGAAAACTGGGATCACCTGATTTGAAAGTGGGATAACTTCTTCATCCTAATTCCTATGAGATTTATTCCACTTCCTGGTGATTCTCCACTACTTTATGTATCCAAATACAGCTTCTTACATCGCGATTCATCCTGGTTTGATTAGAATGACGAGGAAGTTGTCATATTCCCAAACAGGAAAACTGGGATCACCTGATTTGAAAGTGGGATAACTTCTTCATCCTAATTCCTATGAGATTTATTCCACTTCCTGGTGATTCTCCACTACTTTATGTATCCAAATACAGCTTCTTACATCGCGATTCATCCTGGTTTGATTAGAATGACGAGGAAGTTGTCATATTCCCAAACAGGAAAACTGGGATCACCTGATTTGAAAGTGGGATAACTTCTTCATCCTAATTCCTATGAGATTTATTCCACTTCCTGGTGATTCTCCACTACTTTATGTATCCAAATACAGCTTCTTACATCGCGATTCATCCTGGTTTGATTAGAATGACGAGGAAGTTGTCATATTCCCAAACAGGAAAACTGGGATCACCTGATTTGAAAGTGGGATAACTTCTTCATCCTAATTCCTATGAGATTTATTCCACTTCCTGGTGATTCTCCACTACTTTATGTATCCAAATACAGCTTCTTACATCGCGATTCATCCTGGTTTGATTAGAATGACGAGGAAGTTGTCATATTCCCAAACAGGAAAACTGGGATCACCTGATTTGAAAGTGGGATAACTTCTTCATCCTAATTCCTATGAGAATTATTCCACTTCCTGGTGATTCTCCACTACTTTTGTATCCAAATACAGCTTCTTACATCGCGATTCATCCTGGTTTGATTAGAATGACGAGGAAGTTGTCATATTCCCAAACAGGAAAACTGGGATCACCTGATTTGAAAGTGGGATAACTTCTTCATCCTAATTCCTATGAGATTTATTCCACTTCCTGGTGATTCTCCACTACTTTATGTATCCAAATACAGCTTCTTACATCGCGATTCATCCTGGTTTGATTAGAATGACGAGGAAGTTGTCATATTCCCAAACAGGAAAACTGGGATCACCTGATTTGAAAGTGGGATAACTTCTTCATCCTAATTCCTATGAGATTTATTCCACTTCCTGGTGATTCTCCACTACTTTATGTATCCAAATACAGCTTCTTACATCGCGATTCATCCTGGTTTGATTAGAATGACGAGGAAGTTGTCATATTCCCAAACAGGAAAACTGGGATCACCTGATTTGAAAGTGGGATAACTTCTTCATCCTAATTCCTATGAGATTTATTCCACTTCCTGGTGATTCTCCACTACTTTTGTATCCAAATACAGCTTCTTACATCGCGATTCATCCTGGTTTGATTAGAATGACGAGGAAGTTGTCATATTCCCAAACAGGAAAACTGGGATCACCTGATTTGAAAGTGGGATAACTTCTTCATCCTAATTCCTATGAGATTTATTCCACTTCCTGGTGATTCTCCACTACTTTATGTATCCAAATACAGCTTCTTACATCGCGATTCATCCTGGTTTGATTAGAATGACGAGGAAGTTGTCATATTCCCAAACAGGAAAACTGGGATCACCTGATTTGAAAGTGGGATAACTTCTTCATCCTAATTCCTATGAGATTTATTCCACTTCCTGGTGATTCTCCACTACTTTATGTATCCAAATACAGCTTCTTACATCGCGATTCATCCTGGTTTGATTAGAATGACGAGGAAGTTGTCATATTCCCAAACAGGAAAACTGGGATCACCTGATTTGAAAGTGGGATAACTTCTTCATCCTAATTCCTATGAGATTTATTCCACTTCCTGGTGATTCTCCACTACTTTATGTATCCAAATACAGCTTCTTACATCGCGATTCATCCTGGTTTGATTAGAATGACGAGGAAGTTGTCATATTCCCAAACAGGAAAACTGGGATCACCTGATTTGAAAGTGGGATAACTTCTTCATCCTAATTCCTATGAGATTTATTCCACTTCCTGGTGATTCTCCACTACTTTATGTATCCAAATACAGCTTCTTACATCGCGATTCATCCTGGTTTGATTAGAATGACGAGGAAGTTGTCATATTCCCAAACAGGAAAACTGGGATCACCTGATTTGAAAGTGGGATAACTTCTTCATCCTAATTCCTATGAGATTTATTCCACTTCCTGGTGATTCTCCACTACTTTATGTATCCAAATACAGCTTCTTACATCGCGATTCATCCTGGTTTGATTAGAATGACGAGGAAGTTGTCATATTCCCAAACAGGAAAACTGGGATCACCTGATTTGAAAGTGGGATAACTTCTTCATCCTAATTCCTATGAGATTTATTCCACTTCCTGGTGATTCTCCACTACTTTATGTATCCAAATACAGCTTCTTACATCGCGATTCATCCTGGTTTGATTAGAATGACGAGGAAGTTGTCATATTCCCAAACAGGAAAACTGGGATCACCTGATTTGAAAGTGGGATAACTTCTTCATCCTAATTCCTATGAGATTTATTCCACTTCCTGGTGATTCTCCACTACTTTATGTATCCAAATACAGCTTCTTACATCGCGATTCATCCTGGTTTGATTAGAATGACGAGGAAGTTGTCATATTCCCAAACAGGAAAACTGGGATCACCTGATTTGAAAGTGGGATAACTTCTTCATCCTAATTCCTATGAGATTTATTCCACTTCCTGGTGATTCTCCACTACTTTATGTATCCAAATACAGCTTCTTACATCGCGATTCATCCTGGTTTGATTAGAATGACGAGGAAGTTGTCATATTCCCAAACAGGAAAACTGGGATCACCTGATTTGAAAGTGGGATAACTTCTTCATCCTAATTCCTATGAGATTTATTCCACTTCCTGGTGATTCTCCACTACTTTATGTATCCAAATACAGCTTCTTACATCGCGATTCATCCTGGTTTGATTAGAATGACGAGGAAGTTGTCATATTCCCAAACAGGAAAACTGGGATCACCTGATTTGAAAGTGGGATAACTTCTTCATCCTAATTCCTATGAGATTTATTCCACTTCCTGGTGATTCTCCACTACTTTATGTATCCAAATACAGCTTCTTACATCGCGATTCATCCTGGTTTGATTAGAATGACGAGGAAGTTGTCATATTCCCAAACAGGAAAACTGGGATCACCTGATTTGAAAGTGGGATAACTTCTTCATCCTAATTCCTATGAGATTTATTCCACTTCCTGGTGATTCTCCACTACTTTATGTATCCAAATACAGCTTCTTACATCGCGATTCATCCTGGTTTGATTAGAATGACGAGGAAGTTGTCATATTCCCAAACAGGAAAACTGGGATCACCTGATTTGAAAGTGGGATAACTTCTTCATCCTAATTCCTATGAGATTTATTCCACTTCCTGGTGATTCTCCACTACTTTATGTATCCAAATACAGCTTCTTACATCGCGATTCATCCTGGTTTGATTAGAATGACGAGGAAGTTGTCATATTCCCAAACAGGAAAACTGGGATCACCTGATTTGAAAGTGGGATAACTTCTTCATCCTAATTCCTATGAGATTTATTCCACTTCCTGGTGATTCTCCACTACTTTATGTATCCAAATACAGCTTCTTACATCGCGATTCATCCTGGTTTGATTAGAATGACGAGGAAGTTGTCATATTCCCAAACAGGAAAACTGGGATCACCTGATTTGAAAGTGGGATAACTTCTTCATCCTAATTCCTATGAGATTTATTCCACTTCCTGGTGATTCTCCACTACTTTATGTATCCAAATACAGCTTCTTACATCGCGATTCATCCTGGTTTGATTAGAATGACGAGGAAGTTGTCATATTCCCAAACAGGAAAACTGGGATCACCTGATTTGAAAGTGGGATAACTTCTTCATCCTAATTCCTATGAGATTTATTCCACTTCCTGGTGATTCTCCACTACTTTATGTATCCAAATACAGCTTCTTACATCGCGATTCATCCTGGTTTGATTAGAATGACGAGGAAGTTGTCATATTCCCAAACAGGAAAACTGGGATCACCTGATTTGAAAGTGGGATAACTTCTTCATCCTAATTCCTATGAGATTTATTCCACTTCCTGGTGATTCTCCACTACTTTATGTATCCAAATACAGCTTCTTACATCGCGATTCATCCTGGTTTGATTAGAATGACGAGGAAGTTGTCATATTCCCAAACAGGAAAACTGGGATCACCTGATTTGAAAGTGGGATAACTTCTTCATCCTAATTCCTATGAGATTTATTCCACTTCCTGGTGATTCTCCACTACTTTATGTATCCAAATACAGCTTCTTACATCGCGATTCATCCTGGTTTGATTAGAATGACGAGGAAGTTGTCATATTCCCAAACAGGAAAACTGGGATCACCTGATTTGAAAGTGGGATAACTTCTTCATCCTAATTCCTATGAGATTTATTCCACTTCCTGGTGATTCTCCACTACTTTATGTATCCAAATACAGCTTCTTACATCGCGATTCATCCTGGTTTGATTAGAATGACGAGGAAGTTGTCATATTCCCAAACAGGAAAACTGGGATCACCTGATTTGAAAGTGGGATAACTTCTTCATCCTAATTCCTATGAGATTTATTCCACTTCCTGGTGATTCTCCACTACTTTATGTATCCAAATACAGCTTCTTACATCGCGATTCATCCTGGTTTGATTAGAATGACGAGGAAGTTGTCATATTCCCAAACAGGAAAACTGGGATCACCTGATTTGAAAGTGGGATAACTTCTTCATCCTAATTCCTATGAGATTTATTCCACTTCCTGGTGATTCTCCACTACTTTATGTATCCAAATACAGCTTCTTACATCGCGATTCATCCTGGTTTGATTAGAATGACGAGGAAGTTGTCATATTCCCAAACAGGAAAACTGGGATCACCTGATTTGAAAGTGGGATAACTTCTTCATCCTAATTCCTATGAGATTTATTCCACTTCCTGGTGATTCTCCACTACTTTATGTATCCAAATACAGCTTCTTACATCGCGATTCATCCTGGTTTGATTAGAATGACGAGGAAGTTGTCATATTCCCAAACAGGAAAACTGGGATCACCTGATTTGAAAGTGGGATAACTTCTTCATCCTAATTCCTATGAGATTTATTCCACTTCCTGGTGATTCTCCACTACTTTATGTATCCAAATACAGCTTCTTACATCGCGATTCATCCTGGTTTGATTAGAATGACGAGGAAGTTGTCATATTCCCAAACAGGAAAACTGGGATCACCTGATTTGAAAGTGGGATAACTTCTTCATCCTAATTCCTATGAGATTTATTCCACTTCCTGGTGATTCTCCACTACTTTATGTATCCAAATACAGCTTCTTACATCGCGATTCATCCTGGTTTGATTAGAATGACGAGGAAGTTGTCATATTCCCAAACAGGAAAACTGGGATCACCTGATTTGAAAGTGGGATAACTTCTTCATCCTAATTCCTATGAGATTTATTCCACTTCCTGGTGATTCTCCACTACTTTATGTATCCAAATACAGCTTCTTACATCGCGATTCATCCTGGTTTGATTAGAATGACGAGGAAGTTGTCATATTCCCAAACAGGAAAACTGGGATCACCTGATTTGAAAGTGGGATAACTTCTTCATCCTAATTCCTATGAGATTTATTCCACTTCCTGGTGATTCTCCACTACTTTATGTATCCAAATACAGCTTCTTACATCGCGATTCATCCTGGTTTGATTAGAATGACGAGGAAGTTGTCATATTCCCAAACAGGAAAACTGGGATCACCTGATTTGAAAGTGGGATAACTTCTTCATCCTAATTCCTATGAGATTTATTCCACTTCCTGGTGATTCTCCACTACTTTATGTATCCAAATACAGCTTCTTACATCGCGATTCATCCTGGTTTGATTAGAATGACGAGGAAGTTGTCATATTCCCAAACAGGAAAACTGGGATCACCTGATTTGAAAGTGGGATAACTTCTTCATCCTAATTCCTATGAGATTTATTCCACTTCCTGGTGATTCTCCACTACTTTATGTATCCAAATACAGCTTCTTACATCGCGATTCATCCTGGTTTGATTAGAATGACGAGGAAGTTGTCATATTCCCAAACAGGAAAACTGGGATCACCTGATTTGAAAGTGGGATAACTTCTTCATCCTAATTCCTATGAGATTTATTCCACTTCCTGGTGATTCTCCACTACTTTATGTATCCAAATACAGCTTCTTACATCGCGATTCATCCTGGTTTGATTAGAATGACGAGGAAGTTGTCATATTCCCAAACAGGAAAACTGGGATCACCTGATTTGAAAGTGGGATAACTTCTTCATCCTAATTCCTATGAGATTTATTCCACTTCCTGGTGATTCTCCACTACTTTATGTATCCAAATACAGCTTCTTACATCGCGATTCATCCTGGTTTGATTAGAATGACGAGGAAGTTGTCATATTCCCAAACAGGAAAACTGGGATCACCTGATTTGAAAGTGGGATAACTTCTTCATCCTAATTCCTATGAGATTTATTCCACTTCCTGGTGATTCTCCACTACTTTATGTATCCAAATACAGCTTCTTACATCGCGATTCATCCTGGTTTGATTAGAATGACGAGGAAGTTGTCATATTCCCAAACAGGAAAACTGGGATCACCTGATTTGAAAGTGGGATAACTTCTTCATCCTAATTCCTATGAGATTTATTCCACTTCCTGGTGATTCTCCACTACTTTATGTATCCAAATACAGCTTCTTACATCGCGATTCATCCTGGTTTGATTAGAATGACGAGGAAGTTGTCATATTCCCAAACAGGAAAACTGGGATCACCTGATTTGAAAGTGGGATAACTTCTTCATCCTAATTCCTATGAGATTTATTCCACTTCCTGGTGATTCTCCACTACTTTATGTATCCAAATACAGCTTCTTACATCGCGATTCATCCTGGTTTGATTAGAATGACGAGGAAGTTGTCATATTCCCAAACAGGAAAACTGGGATCACCTGATTTGAAAGTGGGATAACTTCTTCATCCTAATTCCTATGAGATTTATTCCACTTCCTGGTGATTCTCCACTACTTTATGTATCCAAATACAGCTTCTTACATCGCGATTCATCCTGGTTTGATTAGAATGACGAGGAAGTTGTCATATTCCCAAACAGGAAAACTGGGATCACCTGATTTGAAAGTGGGATAACTTCTTCATCCTAATTCCTATGAGATTTATTCCACTTCCTGGTGATTCTCCACTACTTTATGTATCCAAATACAGCTTCTTACATCGCGATTCATCCTGGTTTGATTAGAATGACGAGGAAGTTGTCATATTCCCAAACAGGAAAACTGGGATCACCTGATTTGAAAGTGGGATAACTTCTTCATCCTAATTCCTATGAGATTTATTCCACTTCCTGGTGATTCTCCACTACTTTATGTATCCAAATACAGCTTCTTACATCGCGATTCATCCTGGTTTGATTAGAATGACGAGGAAGTTGTCATATTCCCAAACAGGAAAACTGGGATCACCTGATTTGAAAGTGGGATAACTTCTTCATCCTAATTCCTATGAGATTTATTCCACTTCCTGGTGATTCTCCACTACTTTATGTATCCAAATACAGCTTCTTACATCGCGATTCATCCTGGTTTGATTAGAATGACGAGGAAGTTGTCATATTCCCAAACAGGAAAACTGGGATCACCTGATTTGAAAGTGGGATAACTTCTTCATCCTAATTCCTATGAGATTTATTCCACTTCCTGGTGATTCTCCACTACTTTATGTATCCAAATACAGCTTCTTACATCGCGATTCATCCTGGTTTGATTAGAATGACGAGGAAGTTGTCATATTCCCAAACAGGAAAACTGGGATCACCTGATTTGAAAGTGGGATAACTTCTTCATCCTAATTCCTATGAGATTTATTCCACTTCCTGGTGATTCTCCACTACTTTATGTATCCAAATACAGCTTCTTACATCGCGATTCATCCTGGTTTGATTAGAATGACGAGGAAGTTGTCATATTCCCAAACAGGAAAACTGGGATCACCTGATTTGAAAGTGGGATAACTTCTTCATCCTAATTCCTATGAGATTTATTCCACTTCCTGGTGATTCTCCACTACTTTATGTATCCAAATACAGCTTCTTACATCGCGATTCATCCTGGTTTGATTAGAATGACGAGGAAGTTGTCATATTCCCAAACAGGAAAACTGGGATCACCTGATTTGAAAGTGGGATAACTTCTTCATCCTAATTCCTATGAGATTTATTCCACTTCCTGGTGATTCTCCACTACTTTATGTATCCAAATACAGCTTCTTACATCGCGATTCATCCTGGTTTGATTAGAATGACGAGGAAGTTGTCATATTCCCAAACAGGAAAACTGGGATCACCTGATTTGAAAGTGGGATAACTTCTTCATCCTAATTCCTATGAGATTTATTCCACTTCCTGGTGATTCTCCACTACTTTATGTATCCAAATACAGCTTCTTACATCGCGATTCATCCTGGTTTGATTAGAATGACGAGGAAGTTGTCATATTCCCAAACAGGAAAACTGGGATCACCTGATTTGAAAGTGGGATAACTTCTTCATCCTAATTCCTATGAGATTTATTCCACTTCCTGGTGATTCTCCACTACTTTATGTATCCAAATACAGCTTCTTACATCGCGATTCATCCTGGTTTGATTAGAATGACGAGGAAGTTGTCATATTCCCAAACAGGAAAACTGGGATCACCTGATTTGAAAGTGGGATAACTTCTTCATCCTAATTCCTATGAGATTTATTCCACTTCCTGGTGATTCTCCACTACTTTATGTATCCAAATACAGCTTCTTACATCGCGATTCATCCTGGTTTGATTAGAATGACGAGGAAGTTGTCATATTCCCAAACAGGAAAACTGGGATCACCTGATTTGAAAGTGGGATAACTTCTTCATCCTAATTCCTATGAGATTTATTCCACTTCCTGGTGATTCTCCACTACTTTATGTATCCAAATACAGCTTCTTACATCGCGATTCATCCTGGTTTGATTAGAATGACGAGGAAGTTGTCATATTCCCAAACAGGAAAACTGGGATCACCTGATTTGAAAGTGGGATAACTTCTTCATCCTAATTCCTATGAGATTTATTCCACTTCCTGGTGATTCTCCACTACTTTATGTATCCAAATACAGCTTCTTACATCGCGATTCATCCTGGTTTGATTAGAATGACGAGGAAGTTGTCATATTCCCAAACAGGAAAACTGGGATCACCTGATTTGAAAGTGGGATAACTTCTTCATCCTAATTCCTATGAGATTTATTCCACTTCCTGGTGATTCTCCACTACTTTATGTATCCAAATACAGCTTCTTACATCGCGATTCATCCTGGTTTGATTAGAATGACGAGGAAGTTGTCATATTCCCAAACAGGAAAACTGGGATCACCTGATTTGAAAGTGGGATAACTTCTTCATCCTAATTCCTATGAGATTTATTCCACTTCCTGGTGATTCTCCACTACTTTATGTATCCAAATACAGCTTCTTACATCGCGATTCATCCTGGTTTGATTAGAATGACGAGGAAGTTGTCATATTCCCAAACAGGAAAACTGGGATCACCTGATTTGAAAGTGGGATAACTTCTTCATCCTAATTCCTATGAGATTATTCCACTTCCTGGTGATTCTCCACTACTTTATGTATCCAAATACAGCTTCTTACATCGCGATTCATCCTGGTTTGATTAGAATGACGAGGAAGTTGTCATATTCCCAAACAGGAAAACTGGGATCACCTGATTTGAAAGTGGGATAACTTCTTCATCCTAATTCCTATGAGATTTATTCCACTTCCTGGTGATTCTCCACTACTTTATGTATCCAAATACAGCTTCTTACATCGCGATTCATCCTGGTTTGATTAGAATGACGAGGAAGTTGTCATATTCCCAAACAGGAAAACTGGGATCACCTGATTTGAAAGTGGGATAACTTCTTCATCCTAATTCCTATGAGATTTATTCCACTTCCTGGTGATTCTCCACTACTTTATGTATCCAAATACAGCTTCTTACATCGCGATTCATCCTGGTTTGATTAGAATGACGAGGAAGTTGTCATATTCCCAAACAGGAAAACTGGGATCACCTGATTTGAAAGTGGGATAACTTCTTCATCCTAATTCCTATGAGAATTATTCCACTTCCTGGTGATTCTCCACTACTTTTTGTATCCAAATACAGCTTCTTACATCGCGATTCATCCTGGTTTGATTAGAATGACGAGGAAGTTGTCATATTCCCAAACAGGAAAACTGGGATCACCTGATTTGAAAGTGGGATAACTTCTTCATCCTAATTCCTATGAGATTTATTCCACTTCCTGGTGATTCTCCACTACTTTATGTATCCAAATACAGCTTCTTACATCGCGATTCATCCTGGTTTGATTAGAATGACGAGGAAGTTGTCATATTCCCAAACAGGAAAACTGGGATCACCTGATTTGAAAGTGGGATAACTTCTTCATCCTAATTCCTATGAGATTTATTCCACTTCCTGGTGATTCTCCACTACTTTATGTATCCAAATACAGCTTCTTACATCGCGATTCATCCTGGTTTGATTAGAATGACGAGGAAGTTGTCATATTCCCAAACAGGAAAACTGGGATCACCTGATTTGAAAGTGGGATAACTTCTTCATCCTAATTCCTATGAGATTTATTCCACTTCCTGGTGATTCTCCACTACTTTATGTATCCAAATACAGCTTCTTACATCGCGATTCATCCTGGTTTGATTAGAATGACGAGGAAGTTGTCATATTCCCAAACAGGAAAACTGGGATCACCTGATTTGAAAGTGGGATAACTTCTTCATCCTAATTCCTATGAGATTATTCCACTTCCTGGTGATTCTCCACTACTTTATGTATCCAAATACAGCTTCTTACATCGCGATTCATCCTGGTTTGATTAGAATGACGAGGAAGTTGTCATATTCCCAAACAGGAAAACTGGGATCACCTGATTTGAAAGTGGGATAACTTCTTCATCCTAATTCCTATGAGATTTATTCCACTTCCTGGTGATTCTCCACTACTTTATGTATCCAAATACAGCTTCTTACATCGCGATTCATCCTGGTTTGATTAGAATGACGAGGAAGTTGTCATATTCCCAAACAGGAAAACTGGGATCACCTGATTTGAAAGTGGGATAACTTCTTCATCCTAATTCCTATGAGATTTATTCCACTTCCTGGTGATTCTCCACTACTTTATGTATCCAAATACAGCTTCTTACATCGCGATTCATCCTGGTTTGATTAGAATGACGAGGAAGTTGTCATATTCCCAAACAGGAAAACTGGGATCACCTGATTTGAAAGTGGGATAACTTCTTCATCCTAATTCCTATGAGATTTATTCCACTTCCTGGTGATTCTCCACTACTTTATGTATCCAAATACAGCTTCTTACATCGCGATTCATCCTGGTTTGATTAGAATGACGAGGAAGTTGTCATATTCCCAAACAGGAAAACTGGGATCACCTGATTTGAAAGTGGGATAACTTCTTCATCCTAATTCCTATGAGATTTATTCCACTTCCTGGTGATTCTCCACTACTTTATGTATCCAAATACAGCTTCTTACATCGCGATTCATCCTGGTTTGATTAGAATGACGAGGAAGTTGTCATATTCCCAAACAGGAAAACTGGGATCACCTGATTTGAAAGTGGGATAACTTCTTCATCCTAATTCCTATGAGATTATTCCACTTCCTGGTGATTCTCCACTACTTTATGTATCCAAATACAGCTTCTTACATCGCGATTCATCCTGGTTTGATTAGAATGACGAGGAAGTTGTCATATTCCCAAACAGGAAAACTGGGATCACCTGATTTGAAAGTGGGATAACTTCTTCATCCTAATTCCTATGAGATTTATTCCACTTCCTGGTGATTCTCCACTACTTTATGTATCCAAATACAGCTTCTTACATCGCGATTCATCCTGGTTTGATAGAATGACGAGGAAGTTGTCATATTCCCAAACAGGAAAACTGGGATCACCTGATTTGAAAGTGGGATAACTTCTTCATCCTAATTCCTATGAGATTTATTCCACTTCCTGGTGATTCTCCACTACTTTATGTATCCAAATACAGCTTCTTACATCGCGATTCATCCTGGTTTGATTAGAATGACGAGGAAGTTGTCATATTCCCAAACAGGAAAACTGGGATCACCTGATTTGAAAGTGGGATAACTTCTTCATCCTAATTCCTATGAGATTTATTCCACTTCCTGGTGATTCTCCACTACTTTATGTATCCAAATACAGCTTCTTACATCGCGATTCATCCTGGTTTGATAGAATGACGAGGAAGTTGTCATATTCCCAAACAGGAAAACTGGGATCACCTGATTTGAAAGTGGGATAACTTCTTCATCCTAATTCCTATGAGATTTATTCCACTTCCTGGTGATTCTCCACTACTTTTGTATCCAAATACAGCTTCTTACATCGCGATTCATCCTGGTTTGATTAGAATGACGAGGAAGTTGTCATATTCCCAAACAGGAAAACTGGGATCACCTGATTTGAAAGTGGGATAACTTCTTCATCCTAATTCCTATGAGATTTATTCCACTTCCTGGTGATTCTCCACTACTTTATGTATCCAAATACAGCTTCTTACATCGCGATTCATCCTGGTTTGATTAGAATGACGAGGAAGTTGTCATATTCCCAAACAGGAAAACTGGGATCACCTGATTTGAAAGTGGGATAACTTCTTCATCCTAATTCCTATGAGATTTATTCCACTTCCTGGTGATTCTCCACTACTTTATGTATCCAAATACAGCTTCTTACATCGCGATTCATCCTGGTTTGATTAGAATGACGAGGAAGTTGTCATATTCCCAAACAGGAAAACTGGGATCACCTGATTTGAAAGTGGGATAACTTCTTCATCCTAATTCCTATGAGATTTATTCCACTTCCTGGTGATTCTCCACTACTTTATGTATCCAAATACAGCTTCTTACATCGCGATTCATCCTGGTTGATTTGATAAGAATGACGAGGAAGTGTCATATTCCCAAACAGGAAAACTGGGATCACCTGATTTGAAAGTGGGATAACTTCTTCATCCTAATTCCTATGAGATTTATTCCACTTCCTGGTGATTCTCCACTACTTTATGTATCCAAATAAGCTTCTTACATCGCGATTCATCCTGGTTGATCAGAATGACGAGGAAGTTGTCATATTCCCAAACAGGAAGGGGAAAGAAAAACTGGGATAACCTTATTGTATGATAGTTTAGCTACTGGTGCCAAAGGTTTCTATGTAATTTCTCCATAAGTTTGAGTGAAAAACTTCTTGCTACTAGCCTTGACTTCTTCCTCTCAACCTTCCATCAGCCTTATACTTGATTGTGAATATCCATTTACTACTCAAGCCTTCTTCCCTTTGGTAACTCACTCTCATACCATGTATCATTCTTGATCATGGCTCCTGCTCAGCTCCAACTGTTCCTCCATTCTTTATCCATGATTGCTTTTCATAGCTTCTTGGAATATAGTTCTCATCCAAGTTAACCATGAATGCCACAATGTTCTTCAGGGTATTGAGCAAAGGAAACAACAGCTGAAGAAGGATGCTCCACAGCTTGGGCATTGTAGTACACTCGCGTGTTTACCCAAGAGGAAGGATCCTTTCTAAGCCTTGTGCTTCTCCTCAAATGGTTGTCTTACACTTGAACCGGCTCATCTTGTATATGTGGTTCTTGTGCATCTCCTTGGTCTTGCTCACCTTGATGATGAGAACCTGAGTTGAACTCTTCTCCTTCTTCACTCAAGCCGACTCCTTCTTGGCCATTTTCTTGAGTTTCAGGTTCACTTCCCCCCTCATGATCAAGGTGAGGTGTTTGAGCAGCTCTACTTGGTTCATTTGAGCTCTCTTCTGGTTGTTTATTTCTTGTGGACTGATCCTGATTCATCTTGATACCAAGACCTTCCAAAATAATCCTTAAGACTCCAGCCTTATCTGATGTGAGGTCTCTCAAGTCTTCTTGATTCTTCTCTTCATAGTATCCTATTTCTTCAATGAACTTCACATCTCTAGATACAAGTACCCTTCTAGCTT
Organism: Brassica napus; assembly: GCF_020379485.1. Classification (NCBI taxonomy): domain Eukaryota; kingdom Viridiplantae; phylum Streptophyta; class Magnoliopsida; order Brassicales; family Brassicaceae; genus Brassica; species Brassica napus. The sequence continues at coordinate 503,716 of NW_026014500.1, read as the reverse complement.
TTGGATCATAACACTTATATCCCTTTTGAGTTGTTGAGTAGCCAATGAACATTGCCTTTCGGCTTCTTGCTTCTAGCTTGTTCCTCAACTCTCCTGGTACCAACACATAACACAAGCATCCAAACACTTTCATATATGCCAAAGATGGCTTGCGCTTGTTCAGTACCTCAAATGGTGCTTGATCCTTCAACACCCTTGTCGGCATTCGGTTGATTAGATAGCAAGCAGTGGATACAGCATCACTCCAGAATCTCTTAGGTACATTGGCTTGGAACATCAATGACCGAGCCACCTCCATCAAGTGCCTGTTCTTCCTCTCAGCTACACCATTCTGTTGTGGTGTGTAGGGACAGCTTGTTTGATGAAGTATTCCATGATGATCTAGATGACTTTTGAACGCATAGCTTGTGTACTCTCCTCCATTATCTGATCTCAAAATTTTAATCTTAGCATGATAATGGTTAGTCACATAAGCTTGAAAGTTCTTGAATGCATCTATCACCCTATCTTTTGATGGAATAAGTGTTAACCAGGTGTATTTAGATTTTTCATCAATGAATGTGACAAAGTACTTATGATTGTCTCTAGAGAAACTAGGTGCAGTCCACACATCAGTATGAATCAAATCAAAGCAATTTTCATAAACAGTAGATGTTCTTGGAAACACATTCTTACAATGCTTGCCTAAGATGCAAGCTTCACACTTATCATTTTCAAAAACCACACCTGGTAACATCAAGTTTAACGCCCTCTCATGGGGATGACCTAGTCTAGCATGCCACAATGCATTTTTATTCAAACTAGAAGCAGAAGTAAATGAGCAGTTATGATTGGAAACAGGATCAAGCTTCTCAAGCATGTATAACTCTCCCTTTGTGACTCCTTTTCCAATCAATTGGCTGCTCTCAATATCCTGAAACTTCACATCATTAGGACTGAATATAACATTGCAATTCAAATCAGTAGTACATTTCTTAACTGAAAGTAGATTTGATGTGAATTCAGGAATGTAAAATGCTCTAGTGTTTTTATCAAATAGCTTTAAGTTTCCTATTCCCTTAATAGGTATCTTATCTCCATTTGCAATCATCACACATCCATTAGTAGGTTCTATATCTTTAATCAGGTTGGTGTCACTAATCATATGATGAGATGCACCTGAATCTATAATCAATGGTTTGTATGCATTGCTAGCATGATGGCAGATACAGTTTGATCTATATGCATTCATCCTAGCATTTCTATCAATGTACTGCTCAATTCCAGCCTTACTATCAGTCCTAGCAATCTCAGCCTCACCGTGAGTCATTTCTATAGTTCTAGCAATCAAAGAAGCACCAAATGACTGCCCATGAATGTTACCATTATCCTTGAGCATTTTGATGAGTGCATCCATGTCGGACCTCCTGATGAAGTCTTGATCATTGCCTCGGGGGTTGCTAGTTCCAGTATAGGTCACCAAAGCTTTTCCATTTCCTTCACGGTTCTCCACCTCAGCTCCTTTGTTGGATGGCCCTGCTCCGCTTGATCCTTCAGTCATATGAGCTCTTGCCTCTCTCTCCTTTATGAACTTGGCCGGCTTCAAGTGGGGATGGAGTATCCAGCACTGAATCTTCTTGTGCCCATACCTCTTGCAATGATCACAGTTCCCATTGAACTTCTCATACTTGTTGTAGCCAGCTTTGTTAGCTTGTGGAGGCTCTTCTCGGTCAGATTGCACAGCATTTGCAAGAGATAAGTCTCCCTTGCCTCCAAACAAACCCATTGAGCCCTGCTCCCTCTGTATCTGAGCACAAACATCCTCAAGGTCAGGTAGCTTCTCGGACCTTAGCATGTGTTGAATGAGACCATTGTAGCTTGCGTTCAATGTGAGCAACAACCCAAAGGCCTTATCCTGCTCACGCCTCTCATTTAGAAGCTCTGGATCAACCGTGCTTGGTCTCAACATCTCCAGCTCTGACCACAGTGTCCTGAACCTCCCCAAGTGCTTAGTAAACTCCATGTCATCTTGGGTTAACTCGTTGATTGCCTTCTTGACTTCAAACACTCGGTTCAGGTTAGAAACGTTTCCATATACCTTCTTCAGCGTGTCCCACAGCTCCTTGGCTGTCTCACAGTAGCTGTAAGCATCTAGGATAGCCGGCTCCAAGGAGGCATGAAGGACTGACATTACCATCATGTCTTCTTGTTGCCACTTCTCCACAACACTCTCCTCGGAGCTCTCTGCGTCACCCTCTTGAGTAATCGCCTTTGGAGCTTCACCAGACGTGATATGCCTCCACAAACCCTTGCTTCCCACAGCAGTCTTCACCATCCTAGACCAGACTAGGTAGTTGCTTCCTTTGAATGTCACCGCGACCTTCATCTTCATAATACTTTCCATCTTGAACAGCTTGACGTCTACAGCTTGAACAACCGGTTAGATCTTGTACTGAGAACCCACGCTGCTCTCTAGAACACAGATTTACTCTTGAGTCTTCAAATGAACCTCCCACGGATCACCGAGACACACACAAAACACTTTGAGCTTTTGAACTCTCAAGAAACTCTCAAACACACTCACTTGTTCTCTTAAAGTTTCAAACTTGAATCCTTAAGAGAGTCACTCACGAACTCAGATTTCAATCAACCTGGCTCTGATACCATATGAGATTTAAGGATATAGATGATTATCTGAGTTTAGAAAGGATTATAGAAGAGAATAAGAGATTAAGAGACAGATTAGAGACTAATGGAGAATCATAATGAAATGAGTATAGAGAGAGATTGTTTAGAACGGTCTAATCTTTATTAAGGGATGAGATTACATATATATAGGTCCATACACTTAGGGTTTTCGAAATCATAAGCATGTAGAGTCAAAGGGGAGCCTAAGCTTTAATTTGAACCGGCCAATGGGTGTCTCCACACGTTTGAAGCATCTTTCTTATCCAAGACCAGATGCTCTTCCTTTCCAGCCCTTGTCCTAGCTGTCAAGCCGTGCCTTCCTTATCCTCTCAACATTCGGATAAGGTCTTGGCCGAGTGTAACTTCTCCTCAGTACATCAAAGTTACTTGGATAGTTACTTGACCGCTTTCACCTTGTACGGCCTGGTCACTTGTACGGCCTGGTACGGCCTCTCCATCCGTACCATCCCCTTCACCTTATTCAGCCTCATAACCCTTTTGCTCTCCTTATGATCTCAACTCCTTTGTGTCTTTACTTCACATGTCTCAACTCATCTCAACACCCGATTCATCCTGGTTTGATCAGAATGATGAGGAAGTTGTCATATTCCCAAACAGGAAAACTGGGATCACCTTATTTGAAAGTGGGATAACTTCTTCCTCCTAATTCCTATAAGAATTATTCCACTTCCTGGTGTGATATGATCATGGACCAGCCAGCTTATGGAGATAGAGATGGAGAGTTTAGAGATGAACCGGCTGAAGAAGATGATGTCTTAGCCATTCCTAAAGGTCCCATAACTCGAGCCAGAGCCAGGAAACTCAAAGAAGCTATTGGAGGACTAATCAGGAAGTCTTTGGATCAAGAAGAATGTCTTGGAGGAAGCTTGATACTTCAAGATACACTTATCACCATTCAAGCCATCTTACCATCAAGCTGAGTATCATCTAGGCTAGCAAGCTATGTGTTCTCTTTTCCTAACATTGTTTTTGTCCCATTGGGTTTTGCAATGATAGGTTTTTAACGAGGCCATAGTCTTGCTTGTTGAGATAAGAGAATAAAGTGTTGAGATGAGGAGATGAAGAGTTGATACATGGATAGAGGAAGGGATTTGGAGCAGGTAGTAACTTTGGAGATTTACCACAGTAACTTTATTGTTACTGGGGTAACTAAGTTAAAAGGCTTGGGAAGTTACCCTGCATCCATTTGGAGAGTGTAACACGACAGGAGGAGTCTGGATAAGCAAGGAGGAGTTTGGATAAGGTCTGGTCAAGGGAAGAGAGCTTTAGACAGGCTGACACCAGCTGGAAAGCTAAAGCAAGATACCCAAGCATGTGAGGAACCTTATTGGCTGGTTTGAATAAGGCATCTTTGACTACACATGCTTCTTATCCTAACTAGACTGAACCTGGACGAAAATATGTATCTCTAATCTATATATGTTGTAAACTCTCTCATTAATCAAGCTAATGGAGTTTTGAGTCTCTCTCTCTCTTGTTCTTAATCTCCAATCTCTTTAATTCTCAGATTAAACTTAATCACTCTTTAAATCACTAAATCTATTATGTTATCAGAGCCAGGTTCCTTTAAAAGGAGAGAGTGATTTCGTGGTTCCAAATGTTCTTGAGTGTTCTTGAGTGTTCTTGAGAGTTCTTGAGATTTTTCAAGAGCTAGATCCTTTAAAAGTCAAGTTGTGTCTGTTGGTGTTTCTTTTGGAGAGTCAGCTTCAAGGGAGTCTCTTTAGGTGTTTGACAAGGTCAGAAGAGGGGTCTAGCTTGTGGTTAAGATTGGCGTGTGAGATTAGAAGCATCTGAGTGAAGATCTAGGCTAAAGAAGATGGAGCTGCTTCAATCTGGTACAACAAGGAGTGAAGAGAAGAAAGAGAGAGGGAATGAGTGGGGGTGGTTCTCACAGATGAAAACAACTCTGAAAAGTTGTGGAGTTTGGAGAAACCATGAGAAGGAAGAGTCTTTGAAGGGTAAAGCTGCTGAGAAAGATCAGACAGCAAGAAAAACAAGTGGAGATTGCTTCAGTCTTGAAGAAAGTACACTGCTTGAGAAGATTGAAGATGTTTATGAGGACAAGATCAGTCTTAGGAGAGTGTATGAAGTCAAGAAGGTGATTAGTGAAGTTAAACCAGGAAGAGAAGGGTTTAATAACCATGTGAGGAAGCTACAACATTTGTGGGTTGAACTACAAGGGTTGAGATCTCATGTGGATGGGGATACTACACAAGAGCAAGCGACGGTGCTGAAGCTCTTGGCGAGTATGGAGTCATCATATGGGTGGCTGGTGGAGATGGTTCTAAGAGGGGAACAGCTTCCGGAAATGGAAGAGGTCTGTGTGCTTATAAGAAGGGCGTATGGGATAATGAGAGATGATGAGAGGCTAACCATGAGTAGGAGTGAGAGCTCATGGAAGCCAACTGGGAGTAGGAGTGAGAGCTTCCAGAAGCTAACCATGAGTAGGAGTGAGAGCTCATGGAGGCTAACCGGGAGTAGGAGTGAGGGCTTCCGGAAGAGGAGGAGGTGCAGAATGCTATCCAAAGCCTCTATCAACATAGGAAAGGGTAGAAATATGAGATTTTCAGAGATCTCAGGTTGTGTGTTTGTGTGAAACCCAATAGGGCAGAGAGAGAGAGAGTTTGATTTAGGTGATTTAGAGAGAGAGATAGATTAGTGGAAGTGTTTATGAGTGATTAAGTGTTTACTCAGATCAGAAACAAAAGACTTTGAGAGATTAGGAGATTAGAGACTAAGAAAGGGAGAGATTAAGGGATTCTGATCCAAGAACACTTTTCTATTATGAAGGAGAAGGGGAAATCCCCCTAACTCTCTTAAGAGTTACAAATTGCCTCATACATCTCTTTATATAGGCTTTTACAATCTGAGACATCTTAAACCTATATCTAATGGCTGTAAATAACTTAAGAGGAATGGATGGTGTAGATGAGCTGGTCTTGTTGCAATCTGAGTAGTTGATGCTGATTGGTTAAGGGGAGGTGGAGCCTGATTGGTTTAATTCAAAATGGGGAAGGCTGGATGATGATTGGCTCTCCTTAGGCTCCTCTTAATCTGTCCACAGATCAGTCCAGGTTCATGGTCGTGGCTATCCTTGTCTTTACAGCCAAGGCCAGCCTGTCCCATGACTAAAGTAGCCAATCACACTGCAATGGCATCTTCTTGATTCTCCTTTGATGCCATCTGATCAGAACCTTATCCACAAGACTAGGACCACTTTTATAACTCCCAAACCTTGCCCAGACATTGCACAAGCTTTCCCGGGACGTCAGGTTCGCCCTATTTTTGCACCAACTCCAAAACTTCACAAATGGCCGAGTTATGCAAATCTGGGTCGCCCTGGTCTGTACGGATCCGTACTGTCTGTACATGTCCGTACTGCCTCGCCCTATCTTTGCACACTTGTCCATTTGCTCCCAAATACACTTCTAAGTCTCTCCTAGACTTGGCCCTAACATTGCACATCCATCATGACACTTCTGGACACCTCGCCCTTTCATATGGCACAAGCCCCAACTCAACTCAACACCTTTAGTTTCTCCATTTCTTCTCTTCAAGTTAACACTCCCCCTCAAGCTTGACTTTAGTTGATCCTAAGTCAAGCTTGGAACCTTGAAGAATCCCCTCATTAAAAACCTTACAAGGAAAACCCTTTGGGACAAAACCTTGTAAGGGAAAAGGAGTAGGTTCATCAAGGCCTGGGGATTGGCCAGTGGGTCTTTGTGTCTTAGTATCAGTGTGATGGACACAAAGACCCTGGATCACGGCCTAACTGTGATGTACACTCGTTCTTCTCTTCATTGCACATCACCACCATGTCTTGTACTCTTCTTTAGAACAGATCTTGGTCTCTCCCCCTTTCACCTAACTTCTTGTTAGGTTGAAGTGCTTGGACACACCAGACCTTCCTTGATAGATACAAGTACCTGATACATCATTCCACAAGTGTATCAGTCCTCAAGAGATAAACCTGTCATGAAAGTATGTAAAGTATAAGATCAGGTTTACTCCCTTGTTTAAATGGTGAGGAGTGGCTGCTCTTCACTAGCCACTTGAATCCCTCACTGCTGAAACTCTATCTGATCATTGAAGCCACTTCAACACTCCCCCTCAAGCTTGAGACCTCTTTCAAGGATCAAGCTTGGACAGCAAGAAGGCTTCATGATCTAGACTGAACAAACCATTGCAACCTCTCTTCATAACTCGCCACCCTTGATGGACTGCTGGTAGATACCTCAGTTCCCTCTTCAACCACCTCACACTAGAGGCCGCATTGATAGAGTAACCTTCTTCATACACAGCCAAGACTGCTCTGAACAATCTCTTGAGTAGACACGCCACTGCCTAAACCCGGGTTGGCTCCTTCTTCGGATGCTTGCAATGGTAAGGAGGAAACAGGTCACTGAGCTTCGAGGATCTTCTGGTAGCTCACTTGAATCCCCACCTCAAGCTTGACTGAGTCTAGGTTCAAGCTTGAAGTGAGCCTCAATGAGACTCCAAACCGGGAGCGCATCACTTCCTACAGCTGCGCTTAAGTCAACCGATCTCCCATTTCCTTCAGCTCCAATGCCTTCAGGTCACCGGTCTCCTCAAGACTTAGGTGATGACCTTTCCTTGTGTGTCTCCATGAACCAGGAGCGCATCACTATCACTAGCTGCGCTTCTCAACCGGCCATACACACAAGCCATTCTCCATTGCTTCAACAATGGGCAAAGTCTTCCTCTTCTACTTGGATGGATGGTGAGCAAAGAACACTTCTTGTGAACCTGAAACATCACTCAAACTCCAGCATAGATAAGACACAAAGGTATTGGTATCAATCCTTGACACATCATCAAGGTTGATCACCAATATCACAAGCATTGCAACAGATTATACAAGACACTTTCAAGTTCTAATCCTTGCAAGCAAACTCTCTAAGCACAAGCACTTTCTTTTCCAGATTTATGCAAGCTACTTAGGCATTTTTAACTTCTGCCTTAACTGCATCTTAGACTTGAATCAAAGTGCATCAACCTAAGGCAGCAACAACACTCTACACTCCACTTTAAGCTCGGTTTCAATTAATGAAAGCAATCAGGTTTAGACAATACTACTAACTCCCTAACAGACATTCATTATGAACCAGATTCAAGCAACAATTCTCAGTCAGCAACCAACTCTTTTTAAGCATCCTGGGACAGATTCTAAACATTTCATATCTAGCAATCTTTAAACACATCCTCAGGTTTTCAATCACATCACAACATCACAACATGTTTAATACATCATTCAGTTCACATACACAAGCTTTAAACAAGAGAAAGAGGTTTCTTACAGCCAAGGAACTAGTGTTAGTTCCTTGAAACTCCATAGAACATGGCAAGACAGTGAGCTGTTGGTGTCGACCCCAACTTCTCCTTCTCCCATGAACCTTTCTCTTGAACTCTCCATGTCAAAGACCCCACCTTTCTTCATGTTAAACTCGCCACACCAGTACCAGATGAAAGCTATCACCTTTCTTCTTGGATAGTGAATAAGAAACAGCTTGGATAAAGCTTTTGAAGCTTGGTTGATCAGACCACTTCTTGCCTTGTTTCCAAGAGTCTTATTTCTCCATGGGCGTCATGAGAGGGTGAGAAACGACCACATACAGCTTCTGGACACCAGGGATGAACCCATCTTCCACTTGAGATGTTGAACAGCCGGCTGGATCATCTAAGCTTCTTCTTGGTTTCAAAACGACATGAGAGGAGCTTGTGAGCTTTTGCGGAAGCTAAGAACCAGATTCAGATGAACCTGGCTCTGATACCATATGAGATTTTCAGAGATCTCAGGCTGTGTGTTTGTGTGAAACCCAATAGGGCAGAGAGAGAGAGAGTTTGATTTAGGTGATTTAGAGAGAGAGATAGATTAGTGGAAGTGTTTATGAGTGATTAAGTGTTTACTCAGATCAGAAACAAAAGACTTTGAGAGATTAGGAGATTAGAGACTAAGAAAGGGAGAGATTAAGGGATTCTGATCCAAGAACACTTTTCTATTATGAAGGAGAAGGGGAAATCCCCCTAACTCTCTTAAGAGTTACAAATTGCCTCATACATCTCTTTATATAGGCTTTTACAATCTGAGACATCTTAAACCTATATCTAATGGCTGTAAATAACTTAAGAGGAATGGATGGTGTAGATGAGCTGGTCTTGTTGCAATCTGAGTAGTTGATGCTGATTGGTTAAGGGGAGGTGGAGCCTGATTGGTTTAATTCAAAATGGGGAAGGCTGGATGATGATTGGCTCTCCTTAGGCTCCTCTTAATCTGTCCACATATCAGTCCAGGTTCATGGTCGTGGCTATCCTTGTCTTTACAGCCAAGGCCAGCCTGTCCCATGACTAAAGTAGCCAATCACACTGCAATGGCATCTTCTTGATTCTCCTTTGATGCCATCTGATCAGAACCTTATCCACAAGACTAGGACCACTTTTATAACTCCCAAACCTTGCCCAGACATTGCACAAGCTTTCCCGGGATGTCAGGTTCGCCCTATTTTTGCACCAACTCCAAAACTTCACAAATGGCCGAGTTATGCAAATCTGGGTCGCCCTGGTCTGTACGGATCCGTACTATCCGTACATGTCCGTACTGCCTCGCCCTATCTTTGCACACTTGTCCATTTGCTCCCAAATACACTTCTAAGTCTCTCCTAGACTTGGCCCTAACATTGCACATCCATCATGACACTTCTGGACACCTCGCCCTTTCATATGGCACAAGCCCCAACTCAACTCAACACCTTTAGTTTCTCCATTTCTTCTCTTCAAGTTAACAAGAAAGAGAGTTGTGGGAGAGTGTTCTTACTCAGCCTACATGGGGAAATCAGTAGAAGACAGTGGGGTGTTAAAAGAGCAGGAGAAAGGGAGTAGAGCTGATGATCGCATCACCAGGAAAGAATGGAGAGTGTTCATGGAACAAGTACAAGCCTTAGCAGCAAGCAGGAAGCAGGCTATACAATCCGGAGCTTCTAAACCAATTGTGATTGATTCTGGAGCAAGTCATCATATGATCAGTGATAGGAGGCTTATAAGTGAGATCAAGGCTGCAACAGGGAGTGTTATGATAGCTAATGGTGCCATGATCCCAATAGAAGGAGTGGGAAAGCTAAAACTGTTTGAGAAGGACACAACTGCCTTCTACATGCCTCAGTTCACTTCAAATCTATTATCTGTGAAGAAAGCTACCATTGATCTTGATTGTCAAGTAGTATTCAGACCTGATGAAGTGGAGTTTCAAGATTTGAAGACTGGGAGAGTCATTGGCAGAGGAGACAGCAAGAATCAGCTATATCACCTAAACTTGGCTAAGACCTCTAATCCCTTTGATTCTATTTGCTTGAGAAGTACTGCTGAGAAGATTGATAGTATACTTGGCATGCTAGATTAGGACATCCTCATGCTCGTGCCATTGAATTGATAATCCCTAATATGTCATTCAATCACTTGAATTGTGAAGCATGCATATTAGGAAAGCATTGTAGGACTGTTTTTCCAACATCTGAGACTACTTATGAGCATTGCTTTGATCTAGTTCACTCGGATGTGTGGACCGCTCCATGCATGTCTAGAGACAGCCATAAATACTTTGTGACATTCATTGATGAGAAGTCTAAGTATACATGGCTCACATTGTTTCCATCTAAAGATAGGGTGCTAGAAGCTTTTATGAACTTCCAAGCATATGTATCTAATCAATACAATGCCACTGTGAAGGTGCTGAGATCAGACAACGGAGGTGAATACATCAGCAATGCCTTTAAGAGTCATCTAGCCAAGCATGGGATTGTGCATCAGACCAGTTGTCCCTACACACCACAGCAGAATGGTGTAGCTGAGAGGAAGAATAGGCACTTGATGGAGGTTGCTAGGTCGATGATGTTTCATGCAAATGTCCCAAAACGTTTTTGGGGAGATGCTGTACAGACTGCTTGTTATCTCATCAACCGAGTCCCAACCAAGATACTGAAGAATCTGTCTCCATTTGAGGTGCTGAATAAGAGCAAGCCATTTATTGATCACCTACGAGTATTTGGATGTGTATGCTATGTCATGACCCCAGGAGAACAGAGAAACAAGCTGGAGGCAAAGAGTACTAAGGCTATGTTCATTGGATACTCTATCACTCTGAAGGGATACAAGTGCTATGATCCTGAAGCAAGGAGAGTGATGGTATCTAGAGAAGTGAAGTTTATTGAATCAAAAGGGTATTATGAAGAAAAGGAGTGGGAAAATCTGAAGGATTTGTCTCAAGCTCCATCTGATAGAGCAACAACACTGAGGGTGATGTTGGAGAAGCTAGGGATACGGTTATCCCAGGATCAGGAATCTGAAAGAAGAGAGTCTTCCAATTCGACTAGTGAAGCTGAAAGAGCAACTCCTCTTGATCATGAGAGGGGGAATGGAACTGAATCTCATGAGCAAGTGCAAAATCAAGAAGATTCAGGCCAGCATAATCAAGAGGTGACACAGGAAGTAGAGACTGGTGCTCAGTCTAGTGGAGATGGGCAAAGAGAGTCTACTGGCTCAGATGAGAGTGGAGAGTGGGATGGAGATCCTAATGGTTCAAATGAGAGTGGTGCTCAATCAAGTGAAGATGGGCAAGAGCCACAAGAAGAACAAGTTCAGGAGCTAAGGAGGAGCACAAGGGTGAAGAGAGATGCTTCCAACTAGGTAAACACGAGAGTGTACTACAATGCCCAGGCTGTGGAGCATCCTTCTCAAGCCATGTGTTCCTTTGCAGAGTTTCCAGACGAGCATACAGCCTTCACAGTAAGCTTGGATGAGAGCTATATTCCAAGGACATATGAAGAAGCTATGGCTTTAAAGGAGTGGAGAGATTCAGTTGCTGATGAGTCCGGAGCCATGATTAAGAATGAAACATGGTATGAGAGTGAGCTGCCTAAAGGGAAGAAGGCAGTGACTAGTAAATGGGTGTTCACAATCAAGTTTCATCCTGATGGAAGAATAGAGAGGCGAAAGTCTAGGTTGGTGGCAAGAGGATTTACTCAGACATATGGTGAGGACTATGTTGAGACCTTTGCTCCTGTGGCTAAACTTCATACTATCAGGATTGTATTATCTTTAGCTGTGAATCTTGAGTGGGATTTGTGGCAAATGGATGTGAAGAATGCATTCCTTCAAGGATAGTTAGAAGATGAAGTATACATGCATCCACCACCAGGTCTTGAACATCTAGTAAAGAAGGGTAATGTGTTGAGGTTGAGGAAAGCTATCTATGGTCTCAAGCAGTCTCCAAGGGCATGGTACAACAAGTTGAGTACTACACTGAATGGGAGAGGGTTCAGAAAGTCAGAATTGGATCACACTCTCTTTACCCTAACCACCTCATCTGGTATTGTGGTGTTGCTTGTGTATGTGGATGATATCATCATCACAGGCAGTGATAAGGAAGGTATTAAGGCTACAAAGGAGTATCTCAAGGCAAGCTTTGAAATTAAAGACTTGGGGGAAATGAAATATTTTCTTGGGATTGAAATATGCAGATCAAAGGAAGGATTGTTTATGTCCCAAAGGAAGTATGTGATTGATCTCTTGAAGGGAGCAGATGCCTATGGAGGAAAGACAGCCAAGATGCCAATGGAGGATGGTTACAAGGTTCCACGTGAGGGGGAGATTGAGGATAACAAGCCGTTCCATGATCCTAAGCTATATAGGAAGCTGGTGGGGAAGTTGATTTATCTTACCATTACTAGACCTGATGTGTGTTTTGCGGTGAATCAAGTCAGTCAACACATGCAAGTTCCTAAGGAGCACCATTGGCGGATGGTGGAAAGGATCTTGATGTATCTGAATGGAACTACTGGTCTTGGAGTATGGATGGGATGTAACAAGAGTATTGAGGTTGTAGGCTACTGTGATGCAGATTGGACTGGAGACCGAGCAGACAGAAGATCAACCACAGGCTATTGTACATTCATTGGTGGTAACTTAGTCACTTGGAAGAGTAAGAAACAGAAGGTAGTGTCTTGCTCCAGTGCTGAGGCCGAGTATAGAGCAATGCTGAAGCTTACAAATGAGCTAGTGTGGATAAAAGGGATTTTGAAGCATCTAGAGATTATTCAAGCAACGCCAATGACAATGCATTGTGATAATCAAGCAGCTATCCACATTGCATCTAATTCTGTGTTCCATGAGAGAACAAAGCACATTGAGGTTGATTGTCACAAGGTGAGGCAGATGATGATTCTTGGAGTGATTCTACCTTGTTATTGTTGAACAGAGTAAACAATTGAAGAGGAAGACTTGATAATAGGCTGATGGTGTAGAGAAGTATGGAGTAATGGAGAGGAGTTGAGGTCAGGTCATCCGTACATGTAGAAGCCGTACAGGCCGTACCAGTTCAGGATGATGAAAGGAGTTGAGTCGACCACAAGTTACCCCGGTGAAGTTAACTTAGAGTTTCACACATCTTACTCAGCTCCTGGATCAGAATGTTGAAGGGATAAGGCAGGAACATCCAGGCTGTCACTAGCTGTAAAGTAAAAGCTACTTTAGCCAAGGACCAAAGCGTGTGAAGCTCCTTAGCCACTCAATTCAAACCGGATGCTCCTTGCCTGTTGACTCCACATGCTTTTCATTTAACCTAGCTAGCCCTTGTTATGTCTCAGCCTTCTATATATTGTAAACTGGTGTTCATTAATAATAATACACACGGAGAGTCTCTCCTTATCAAACCCTTACTTGTTCATCATGATTCTAGTCTAAATCAGTCTCAAATCCATCCATTCTCTTCATACTTTTCCTAATACTTAAAACTTATATGGTATCAGAGCCAGGTTACTAGTTCTTGAGGATTCTCGTTGTGTGTTCTTCAGCTTCAGTTTGAGATCTATACATTTTCGTTGTTGATTCAATCCAAGAAAACGCAAGATGGAAGCAAGCAGCAACAAGAAGATGTCCATTCCGGTTACTTTGAAAGGGGGAGGAAACTACCTCCTGTGGTCAAGGCTGGTGAAGACAGCCGTTGGGAGCAAGGGTTTGTGGAGTCACGTCACGGATGGATCTCCTAAACCAGTTGCTAAAGATGGAGAAGGTGGGCAGGAGCTTGTGGTGGCGGATCAAGAGAAGTGGGAGCAAGATGATCTGTTGGTTCTAACCGTTCTTCATGGCTCCCTTGAAGCTTCAATCTTGGAAGCCTACAGCTACTGTGAGACACCAAAGGACCTGTGGGAGACACTCCAGAAGGTCTATGGCAACACCACAAATCTGAGCCGTGTGTTTGAGTTGAAGAGATCAATCAACACACTGATGCAAGAAGATGTGGAGTTCACAAAACACTTGGGGAGGTTCAGGGCCTTGTGGTCTGAACTGGAAATGCTTAGGCCGAACACTATTGATCAGGATACTCTGATGGAGAGAAGGGAACAAGATCAAGTGTTCGGATTACTCTTGACACTCAATCCGGCCTTTAACGACCTGATCAAGCACATGTTGAGGGCTTCAAAGCTACCAACACTTGAGGAAGTGTGCGCTCAGATACAGAAGGAGGAAGGTTCTCTTGGGTTGTTTGGAGGGAAAGGGAGCCTGTCCCTAGCGAACCAAGCTGAGGTCGTTCAAGCCAACAAGGCAATGTACAAGCCGGAAGAGAAGAGGTATGGAGAGGAGAGGAGGTTTGGAGGCAATTGTGACCACTGCAAGAAGCCAGGGCACAAGAGGAGCCAGTGCTGGATACTTCATCCCCACCTCAAGCCGCCAAAGTTCATGAAGGATCGTGAAGCCAGGGCCCATCTCTCAATGGAAGCTAGTGAAGCCAGTGCATCTGGATCAGCTATGCGTGTGGGAGACGGTGATGGGAAAGCTTTGGCAACTCAAACCGCATCCGTGAAGGGCACAGACCATGAGACCATCCGTAGATCAGACATTGATGCTCTCATTAAGGCTCTCAAGGACAATGGTAACTCCTTTGGTAACACTCTTGGACACTCTCTTGCTGCATATAGGTTACCATTAGAAAATGATCAAATGCATACTAAACATGAATCATATAGATCATCTAGTGTACATGATCAGTTGCCTTTGAAGCCATCATCACTCATTAGACAATTGCTATGTAAAACTGAATCACCTAATACTCTTGCTGTGCATAATCAAATTAAGCCTTTGATAGTAGATTCAGGTGCATCTCATCATATGATCAGTGACACTAATCTTATTAAGGATATAGAACCTGCTCATGGACATGTTATGATTGCAAATGGTGATAGAGTAGCTATTAAAGGTATTGGTAACCTGAATCTGTTTAACAAAGAGTCTAAAGCATTCTATATGCCTGAATTCACATCCAATCTTTTATCTGTTAAGAAATGCACTACTGATTTACAATGCAAGGTTATATTCAGTCCTAATGATGTGAAGTTTCAGGATATTGAGAGCAGTAAGTTGATTGGAAAGGGAATAACTAAGGGAGATCTTTATATGCTTGAAGATATTGCTCCTGCTTCTTTTATATGCTCGTTTAGTTCTACTTCTGTTTTGAATGATGATGCATTATGGCATGCTAGATTAGGCCATCCTCATGTTAGAGCTTTAAGCTTAATGTTACCAGGTGTCATGTTTAAAAATAATGATTGTGAAGCTTGTATCTTGGGTAAGCATTGTAAGACAGTCTTTCAAAGATCTAAAACAATTTATGAGAAATGCTTTGATTTAGTTCACTCTGATGTTTGGACTGCTCCTTGTTTATCTAGAGAGAACTTTAAATACTTTGTCACATTCATAGATGAAAAATCCAAATACACCTGGATAACACTCATTCAAACTAAGGATAGGGTGCTTGAAGCATTTAAGAATTTTCAGACTTATGTAACTAACCAATATGATGCCAAGATTAAGATTTTCAGATCAGACAATGGTGGAGAATATACAAGTCATGCATTCAAGCAACACTTAGCTCAACATGGCATTCTTCATCAAACGAGCTGTCCTTATACACCACAACAGAATGGTGTGGCTGAGAGGAAGAACAGACATCTGATGGAAGTTGCAAGGTCTATGATGTTTCAAGCTAATGTCCCAAAGAGATTTTGGAGTGATGCAGTCGCCTCTGCATGTTATCTGATCAATAGGATACCAACAAGAGTGCTTGAGGATCAGTCTCCATTTGAAGTGCTAAACAAGATCAAACCATCACTAACACACTTAAGAGTGTTTGGCTGCGTATGCTTTGTGATGGTACCAAGTGGGATGAGGAACAAGCTAGAAGCAAAGAGCACAAGGGCTATGTTCATTGGATATTCAACTACTCAAAAGGGGTTCAAATGCTATGATCCTATAGCAAAGAGAGTTCTTATATCCAGGGAAGTGAAGTTTATGGAATCAAGAGGATATTACAGTGAGAGAAAATGGGATGAGCTAAAAGATCTAGCTCACTCACCAGACAGAGCAGCCGGGCTAAGACGTATTCTGGAGGGTCTTGGGATTAATTTAACCCAGGATCAGAAGAGTCAAGACGGTGACAAGAGACACGAAGCTGAAGAAGCACCTAACCATGATCATGAGGGGGGAGAATCCGAGACAAATGCACAAGAAGAAGAAGTGTCCGGAACTCATGATCAGGGTCAAGAAGAAGAGATACATGTACCTGAGGAAGAGGTATGTGTACCTGAGAGTGAAGGACAAGAGAGGTCTGGAAGAGAGGAACAAGAAGTACTAGAAGAGGAGAGAGTTGAGGCTTCAGAACCAGTACAAGTTCAGGAGGAGGTTACATTGAGGAGAAGCTCAAGAGTAAAGAAACCTCCATCGAATTGGACTAATACAAGGGTGTATTACAATGCACATGCCGTTGCTCATCCATCACAAGCAGTGTGCTCATTTGCCCAGTTCCCTAATGAACATTACACGTTCATGGTAAGCCTTGATAAGAGTCAAGTACCGAGGTCATATGAAGAGGCTATGCAGGATGATCTATGGAGAGAATCAGTTGGAGATGAGGCCGGAGCTATGATTAAAAACGACACATGGTATGAGAGTGAACTACCTAAAGGGAAGAAGGCTGTGTCTAGTAGGTGGATCTTCACAATCAAATACAAGGCTGATGGAACCATTGATAGGCGCAAAACAAGATTGGTGGCAAGAGGGTTTACTCAGACCTATGGGGAGGATTACATTGATACATTTGCTCCTGTTGCTAAGCTACACACCATCAGAATAGTATTGTCATTGGCAGTGAACTTAGAGTGGGAGCTTTGGCAAATGGACGTGAAAAATGCTTTCTTGCAAGGAGAACTTGAAGATGAAGTATACATGTATCCTCCTCCGGGCCTTGAACATCTAGTGAAGTCAGGGAATGTCTTGAGACTAAAGAAGGCTATTTATGGCTTGAAACAGTCACCAAGAGCTTGGTACAACAAGTTGAGTACTACGCTGAATGGACGTGGGTTCATCAAATCCGAGCTTGACCACACCCTGTTTACTCTCACAACGCCATCAGGTATCATAGCTCTCCTAGTGTATGTTGATGACATAATCATAACAGGTAGTGATAAGGTTGGGATAAAAGAGACTAAAGAGTTTCTGAAATCTGTTTTTGAAATCAAAGACTTGGGAGAAATGAAATACTTCCTTGGTATTGAGATTTGTAGATCCAAGGAAGGTTTGTTCATGTCTCAAAGGAAATATACACTTGATCTTTTAAAGGATGCAGGGGCTCTTGGAGGAAAGACAGCCAAGATGCCAATGGAGGATGGATATAAAGTCCCACGCAAGGGGCAGCTTGAAGACAGCAAGCCACTTCAGGATCCTAAGCTTTATAGGAAGCTAGTGGGTAAGCTAATCTACCTAACAATCACAAGACCTGATATATGTTTTGCTGTCAACCAGGTGAGCCAACACATGCAAACACCAAAGGAACATCATTGGTGCATGATAGAAAGAATCTTGATGTACCTAAATGGAGCTCCAGGCCAGGGTGTATGGCTAGGCTGTAACAAGAGTACTGAAGTGGTGGGCTACTGTGATGATGATTGGGCTGGAGATAGAGAGGACAGAAGATCAACCACCGGCTACTGCACCTTCATTGGAGGCAACATTGTCACATGGAAAAGCAAGAAGCAAAAGGTGGTGGCGTGTTCAAGTGCTGAAGCTGAATATAGAGCTATGCTGAAGCTGACCAATGAGTTGGTGTGGATCAAGGGGATACTAAAGCATCTAGGCGTGGAGCAGTCTACACCAATGACTATGCATTGTGACAATCAAGCAGCAATTCACATTGCCTCCAACTCTGTGTTTCATGAGAGAACCAAGCACATAGAAGTTGATTGTCACAAAGTGAGGCAGATGATGGTTCTTGGAGTGATCTTGTCTTGTTATACCAGAAGTGAAGATCAGTTAGCTGACGTCTTTACCAAGGCTGCAAGACACAAGACAATGGAGTCCATACATATCAGGTTGGGGCTCATTGATCTAACACCAAGGAGGTAGTTCCCTTAGTCTATGGTTCCAGTAGATACCAAACCTCTAAGGAAGATAAACCAAGCTATCAGAAGGAGAGCAAGCCACAGCCAAAAGAAGAGCCTAAGTCTAGTAGCATCTACAACAAAGATAAGGGTAAAGTGGAGGCTACAAGTTCGCGTGCAAGAGATGTGAAGTGTTTTAAGTGCCAAGGGCGTGGGCACTATGCTAATGAGTGTACTAACAAGAGAGTTATGATTCTTCTGGAGAATGGAGAGTTTGAATCTGAAGATGAGAAACCAACTACTGATCAAGAACTATCAGAAGCTGAGTATGAAGAGGAACCAGTTCAAGGTAGACTTTTGGTTGCAAGAAGGACTCTCAGTTTGCAAAACAAAACTGAGGAGCAAGAACAAAGAGAGAACTTGTTCTACACACGTTGTCTGGTGCAAGGAAAGGTCTGCAGCCTGATCATTGACGGTGGAAGCTGTGTCAATGTTGCTAGTGAGTCCATGGTAAAAAAGCTTGGTTTGAAAATTCAGAAACATCCTAGGCCTTATCGACTGCAATGGCTTAATGAAGAAGGCGAGATGAGGGTATCTACTCAGGTTTCTATACCCTTGTCCATTGGGAGGTATGAAGATGACATTCTCTGTGATGTGATACCCATGGAAGCCAGCCATATATTACTTGGAAGGCCTTGGCAGTTTGATAGGCGTGTCATTCACGATGGCTTCACCAATAAACATTCTTTTGAGTTCAGCGGCAAACGAACTGTCTTGGTGCCTCTGACCCCTAAGGAAGTGCACAAAGATCAGCTTCAGCTTCAGAAAAAGAAAGAGATTGATCTCAAACCAGATAAGCAACACAACTTCTATGCTAAAGCTAGTGAAATCAAAAGATCTCTTTGCTCTCATCAATCGGTTCTCTTATTTATTTTTAAAGAATCTCTTTTGTCTCTAATTGATTGTACACCGGTGTATCCGAGTGAGATATCAGCTCTTTTACAGGAATACCATGATGTATTTCCAGAAGATAATCCCATAGGTTTGCCACCTATTCGAGGGATTGAGCATCAGATTGATTTTGTACCAGGAGCTACTCTTCCCAACAGACCAGCATACAGAACTAATCTTGTGGAAACCAAGGAGCTACAAAGACAGGTTGAGGAACTGATGGAGAAAGGTCATATCCGTGAGAGTATGAGCCCATGTGCTGTGCCTGTGCTCCTTGTGCCTAAGAAAGATGGGACCTGGCGCATGTGTGTTGATTGTAGAGCCATCAACAATATAACAGTGAAGTATCGCCACCCTATTCCTAGATTAGATGATATGCTTGATGAATTGCATGGTGCTAGTGTCTTTTCTAAGATAGATTTGAAGAGTGGATATCATCAAATAAGAATGAAAGAGGGAGATGAGTGGAAAACAGCCTTTAAGACTAAGCATGGGTTGTATGAGTGGTTAGTCATGCCTTTTGGATTAACCAATGCTCCTAGCACTTTTATGAGATTGATGAACCATGTGCTTAGATCTTTCATAGGCTTGTTTGTGGTAGTATACTTTGATGATATCCTTGTTTATAGTAAGAACCTAGAAGAGCATATAGATCATCTTAAGTCTGTTCTTGATGTGTTGAGAAAAGAAAAACTCTTTGCTAACCTTAAGAAATGCACTTTTTGTACGGATAACTTGGTCTTCCTAGGCTTTGTTGTGAGTGCAGATGGAGTAAAAGTGGATCAGGAGAAGGTAAGAGCAATTCAAGAATGGCCAATTCCTAAGACCATAAGTGAAGTGAGGAGCTTCCACGGGCTTGCTGGTTTCTATAGGCGGTTTGTTAAAGACTTTAGCACTATAGCAGCTCCCTTGACTGAAGTGATAAAGAAAGAAGTCGGATTCAAGTGGGGAGAAGCACAAGAGACTGCCTTCCAATGCCTTAAAGAGAAGCTTACTCACGCCCCTCTTCTTATACTTCCAGATTTTAATAAAACCTTTGAGATTGAATGTGATGCTTCTGGTATTGGAGTGGGTGCTGTTTTGATGCAGGAAAAGAGACCCATAGCTTACTTCAGTGAGAAGCTTGGAGGCGCCACTCTCAACTATGCAACCTATGATAAGGAGCTGTATGCCTTGGTGAGAGCTTTGCAGACTTGGCAGCACTACTTGTGGCCCAAGGAGTTTGTGATACACACTGATCATGAGTCCCTCAAGTATCTGAAAGGACAAAACAAGCTCAGCAAGAGACACGCAAGATGGGTAGAATTCATAGAAACCTTTCCTTATGTCATCAAGTACAAACAAGGTAAAGAAAACATAGTTGCTGATGCACTATCTCGAACGTATGTTCTCTTAAACACTCTTGATGCCAAGTTGTTAGGTTTCGAGCAGATTAAAGGTATGTATGAATCTGATCCAGATTTTAAAGAAGCTTATAACTCTTGTGAGAAATTTGCTGCTGGACATTACTTTAGACATGATGGATTCCTATTTTATGATAATAGACTTTGTGTGCCTAATTGCTCTTTGAGAGATTTGTTTGTTAGGGAATCTCATGGAGGGAGTCTCATGGGTCACTTTGGTATTGCAAAGACTCTTAAAACTTTGCAGGATCATTTCTTTTGGCCTCGGATGAAAAGTGATGTGGAGAAACTATGTGCGAGATGTGCAACTTGCAAGCAAGCTAAGTCTAAGGTTCAGTCTCACGGTTTGTACACTCCTCTCCCTATTCCTTATCATCCTTGGAATGACATATCTATGGATTTCATTGTTGGATTGCCTAGAACTAGGACTGGGAAGGATTCTATCTTTGTTGTTTTTGACAGGTTCTCAAAAATGGCACATTTTATAGCATGTCACAAAACTGATGATGCATTACATGTAGCTAATCTGTTCTTTAAGGAGATTGTGCGTTTACATGGCATGCCTAGGACCATAGTTTCTGATAGAGATACTAAGTTTCTTAGTTATTTTTGGAAAACTCTTTGGTCTAAACTAGGCACTAAGTTGTTGTTCTCCACTACTTGTCATCCGCAAACTGATGGACAGACTGAGGTAGTTAATAGAACTGTAGGAACACTCTTGCGTGCATTCATTAAGAAGAATCTGAAATCTTGGGAAGACTATCTGCCACATTGTGAATTTGCATATAATCATGCTGTGCATTCTGCTTCTAAGTTTTCACCTTTTGAAATTGTTTGTTGAGATGAGTTGAGACATGTGAAGTAAAGACACAAAGGAGTTGAGATCATAAGGAGAGCAAAAGGGTTAAGAGGCTGAATAAGGTGAAGGGGATGGTACGGATGGAGAGGCCGTACCATGCCGTACAAGTGACCAGGCCGTACAAGGTGAAAGCGGTCAAGTAACTATCCAAGTAACTTTGATGTACTGAGGAGAAGTTACACTCGGCCAAGACCTTATCCGAACGTTGAGAGGATAAGGAAGGCACGGCTTGACAGCTAGGACAGGCTGGCAAGGGCTGGAAAGGAAGAGCATCTGGTCTTGGATAAGAAAGATGCTTCAAACGTGTGGAGACACCCATTGGCCGGTTCAAATTAAAGCTTAGGCTCCCCTTTGACTCTACATGCTTATGATTTCGAAAACCCTAAGTGTATGGACCTATATATATGTAATCTCATCCCTTAATAAAGATTAGACAGTTCTAAACAATCTCTCTCTATACTCATTTCATTATGATTCTCCATTAGTCTCTAATCTGTCTCTTAATCTCTTATTCTCTTCTATAATCCTTTCTAAACTCAGATAATCATTTACATCCTTAAATCTCATATGGTATCAGAGCCAGGTTGATTGAAATCTGAGTTCGTGAGTGACTCTCTTAAGGATTCAAGTTTGAAACTTTAAGAGAACAAGAGAGTGTGTTTGAGAGTTTCTTGAGAGTTCAAAAGCTCAAGGTACTTTGCGTGTGTCTTGGTGATCCATGGGAGGTTCATTTGAAGACTCAAGAGTAAATCTTTGCTCTAGAGGGCAGTGTGGGTTCTCAGTACAAAATCTAGCCGGTTGTTCAAGCTGTAGACGTCAAGCTGTTCAAGATGGAAAGTATTATGAAGATGAAGGTCGCGGTGACATTCAAAGGAAGCAACTACCTAGTCTGGTCTAGGATGGTGAAGACTGCTGTGGGAAGCAAGGGTTTGTGGAGGCATATCACGTCTGGTGAAGCTCCAAAGGCGATTACTCAAGAGGGTGACGCAGAGAGCTCCGAGGAGAGTGTTGTGGAGAAGTGGCAACAAGAAGACATGATGGTAATGTCAGTCCTTCATGCCTCCTTGGAGCCGGCTATCCTAGATGCTTACAGCTACTGTGAGACAGCCAAGGAGCTGTGGGACACGCTGAAGAAGGTATATGGAAACGTTTCTAACCTGAACCGAGTGTTTGAAGTCAAGAAGGCAATTAACGAGTTAACCCAAGATGACATGGAGTTTACTAAGCACTTGGGGAGGTTCAGGACACTGTGGTCTGAGCTGGAGATGTTGAGACCAAGCACGGTTGATCCAGAGCTTCTAAATGAGAGGCGTGAGCAGGACAAGGTCTTTGGGTTGTTGCTCACATTGAACGCAAGCTACAATGGTCTCATTCAACACATGCTAAGGTCCGAGAAGCTACCTGACCTTGAGGATGTTTGTGCTCAGATACAGAGGGAGCAGGGCTCAATGGGTTTGTTTGGAGGCAAGGGAGACTTATCTCTTGCAAATGCTGTGCAATCTGACCGAGAAGAGCCTCCACAAGCTAACAAAGCTGGCTACAACAAGTATGAGAAGTTCAATGGGAACTGTGATCATTGCAAGAGGTATGGGCACAAGAAGATTCAGTGCTGGATACTCCATCCCCACTTGAAGCCGGCCAAGTTCATGAAGGAGAGAGAGGCAAGAGCTCATATGACTGAAGGATCAAGCGGAGCAGGGCCATCCAACAAAGGAGCTGAGGTGGAGAACCGTGAAGGAAATGGAAAAGCTTTGGTGACCTATACTGGAGCTAGCAATCCCCGAGGCAATGATCAAGACTTCATCAGGAGGTCCGAGATGGATGCACTCATCAAAATGCTCAAGGATAATGGTAACATTCATGGGCATTCATTTGGTGCTTCTTTGATTTCTAGAACTATAGAAATGACTCACGGTGAGGCTGAGATTGCTAGGACTGATAGTAAGGCTGGAATTGAGCAGTACATTGATAGAAATGCTAGGATGAATGCATGTAGATCAAACTGTATCTGCCATCATGCTAGCAATGCATACAAACCATTGATTATAGATTCAGGTGCATCTCATCATATGATTAGTGACACCAACCTGATTAAAGATATATAACCTACTAATGGATGTGTGATGATTGCAAATGGAGATAAGATACCTATTAAGGGAATAGGAAACTTAAAGCTATTTGATAAAAACACTAGAGCATTTTATATTCCTGAATTCACATCAAATCTACTTTCAGTTAAGAAATGTACTACTGATTTGAATTGCAATGTTATATTCAGTCCTAATGATGTGAAGTTTCAGGATATTGAGAGCAGCCAATTGATTGGAAAAGGAGTTACAAAGGGAGAGTTATACATGCTTGAGAAGCTTGATCCTGTTTCCAATCATAACTGCTCATTTACTTCTGCTTCTAGTTTGAATAAAAATGCATTGTGGCATGCTAGACTAGGTCATCCCCATGAGAGGGCTTTAAACTTGATGTTACCAGGTGTGGTTTTTGAAAATGATAAGTGTGAAGCTTGCATCTTAGGCAAGCATTGTAAGAATGTGTTTCCAAGAACATCTACTGTTTATGAAAATTGCTTTGATTTGATTCATACTGATGTGTGGACTGCACCTAGTTTCTCTAGAGACAATCATAAGTACTTTGTCACATTCATTGATGAAAAATCTAAATACACCTGGTTAACACTTATTCCATCAAAAGATAGGGTGATAGATGCATTCAAGAACTTTCAAGCTTATGTGACTAACCATTATCATGCTAAGATTAAAATTTTGAGATCAGATAATGGAGGAGTACACAAGCTATGCGTTCAAAAGTCATCTAGATCATCATGGAATACTTCATCAAACAAGCTGTCCCTACACACCACAACAGAATGGTGTAGCTGAGAGGAAGAACAGGCACTTGATGGAGGTGGCTCGATCATTGATGTTCCAAGCCAATGTACCTAAGAGATTCTGGAGTGATGCTGTATCCACTGCTTGCTATCTAATCAACCGAATGCCGACAAGGGTGTTGAAGGATCAAGCACCATTTGAGGTACTGAACAAGCGCAAGCCATCTTTGGCATATATGAAAGTGTTTGGATGCTTGTGTTATGTGTTGGTACCAGGAGAGTTGAGGAACAAGCTAGAAGCAAGAAGCCGAAAGGCAATGTTCATTGGCTACTCAACAACTCAAAAGGGATATAAGTGTTATGATCCAGAAGCTAGAAAGGTACTTGTATCTAGAGATGTGAAGTTCATTGAAGAAAGAGGATACTATGAAGAGAAGAATCAAGAAGACTTGAGGGACCTTACATCAGATAAGGCTGGAGTCTTAAGGATTATTTTGGAAGGTCTTGGTATCAAGATGAATCAGGATCAGTCCACAAATAGACAACCAGAAGAGAGCTCAAATGAACCAAGTAGAGCTGCTCAAACACCTCACCTTGATCATGAGGGGGGAAGTGAACCTGAAACTCAAGAAAATGGCCAAGAAGGAGTCGGCTTGAGTGAAGAAGGAGAAGAGTTCAACTCAGGTTCTCATCATCAAGGTGAGCAAGACCAAGGAGATGAAGCACAAGAACCGCATATACAAGATGAGCTGGTTCAAGTGCAAGAACAACCAGTATTGAGGAGAAGCACAAGGCTTAGAAAGGATCCTTCCTCTTGGGTAAACACGCGAGTGTACTACAATGCCCAAGCTGTGGATCATCCTTCTCAAGCTGTGTGTTCCTTTGCTCAATACCCTGAAGAACATTGTGCATTCATGGTTAACTTGGATGAGAACTATATTCCAAGAAGCTATGAAGAAGCAATCATGGATAAAGAATGGAAGGAATCAGTTGGAGCTGAGGCAGGAGCCATGATCAAGAATGATACATGGTATGAGAGTGAGTTACCAAAAGGGAAGAAGGCTGTGAGTAGTAAATGGATATTCACAATCAAGTATAAGGCTGATGGAAAGGTTGAGAGGAAGAAGTCAAGGCTAGTAGCAAGAGGTTTCACTCAAACTTATGGAGAAGATTACATAGAAACCTTTGCACCAGTAGCTAAACTACATACAATACGGATTGTATTAAGCTTGGCTGTGAATCTTGGATGGGGGTTATGGCAAATGGATGTGAAGAATGCATTCTTACAAGGTGAACTTGAGGATGAAGTATATATGCATCCACCTCCAGGCCTAGAACACTTAGTGAAGAGAGGGAATGTGTTGAGATTGAAGAAAGCTATCTATGGGCTGAAGCAATCACCAAGAGCTTGGTACAACAAGCTGAGCACTACTCTGAATGGCCGAGGCTTCAAGAAGTCTGAACTAGACCACACTCTCTTCACACTCACAACTCCCTCAGGTATGATTGCACTTCTTGTGTATGTTGATGATATCATTATCACAGGAAGTGATAAGGAAGGTATCATAGCAACCAAGGAGTTCATTAAATCCATGTTTGAGATTAAAGATTTGGGAGAAATGAAATACTTTCTTGGAATTGAGATATGTAGATCCAAGGAAGGTTTATTCATGTCCCAAAGGAAGTATACACTTGATCTTTTGAAAGGTGCAAGTGCTTATGGAGGCAAGACTTCAAGGATGCCTATGGAGGATGGTTACAAAGTCCCACGAGAGGGGGAGATTGAAGACAACAAACCTTATCAGGATCCTAAACTCTATAGAAAACTAGTTGGCAAATTGATTTATCTTACCATAACTAGACCTGACATTTGTTTTGCTGTCAATCAGGTGAGTCAACATATGCAAGTTCCTAAGGAGCATCATTGGCGCATGGTGGAGAGGATCTTGATGTATCTCAACGGCTCACCTGATCAAGGAGTATGGATGGGTTGCAATGGAAGCACTGAAGTGGTTGGATACTGTGATGCAGATTGGGCTGGTGATAGAGCAGACAGGAGATCAACCACAGGCTATTGCACATTCATTGGAGGCAACTTGGTGACATGGAAGAGTAAGAAGCAGAAGGTGGTCTCTTGCTCAAGTGCAGAAGCTGAGTATAGAGCTATGCTGAAGCTTACCAACGAGTTGGTGTGGATCAAAGGCATCTTGAAGCATTTGGAGATTGATCAAGCCACACCAATGACAATGCATTGTGATAACCAAGCAGCCATTCACATTGCATCCAACTCGGTGTTTCATGAGAGGACCAAGCACATTGAAGTTGATTGCCACAAGGTGAGGCAAATGATCATCCTAGGAGTCATCTTGCCATGTTACACGAGGAGTGAAGATCAGTTAGCTGATGTGTTCACCAAGGCTGCAAGACAGAAGACAATGGAGTCCATTCACATCAGGTTGGGCCTATGATTTTTTTAGTAACGTTTAGAGTAATCTGAGTGTTTAGGAAAGACTAGAAACGATTTAGTGAAGATTAGAGTATGAAATGAGATTAGGAGTCTAATATGGAACCATTGAGATTTAAAGACTAAGAGAGAGTCTCAAAACTTGCTTAATCTTATTAATGAGTGAGGTTACATATTTATAAGAGAGACACAAGGGTTTACAAGAAGGGAACTGAGCACTATTCAACCGTGTGGAGTCAAGGGCGCCTTTTTAATGATTGGTCAGGATGGCTCACACGCTTATGGCATCTTGGACTAAAGGTGCTTCAGCTTTCCAGCCTGTTCCAGCCTGGCACCACGTTCCCTTATCCTCTCAACGGTCTGATCCTCTCCCTAAGCTACCCAAGTCACTCCTCCTTAGTTACCGTCTCACTTGGATAAGGTATGGTAAGTTTTGGTTGAGGTTTGGATGGTACGGCCTTGTACGGCCTTGTACGGCCTTGTACGGCCTGCCGTACCATACTCTCCCAAACTTCCCTAAGTACTTCATCTCCTCTTCTCTTCAACTCCTTATCTCTTCATCTCCATATACTCAGCTCATCTCAACACTCCCCCTCAAGCTTAGCTTTGTGAAAGACTAAGCTTGGACAGCCATGAGATCTTCCTCATTAAAAACCTCACTAAGGAAAACCCATTGGGACAAAACCTTAATGAGGGAAAAAGAGTAAAGATCTCATGACTAAGGGGATCAGCTGCTTCTCTTCCCAAGATCAATGAGGCCCAATCTGATATGAATGGACTCCATTGTCTTTTGCCTCGCAGCCTTGGTGAATACATCAGCCAACTGATCTTCACTCCTAGTATAACATGGCAAGATGACTCCTAGGACAATCATCTGCCTCACCTTGTGGCAATCAACCTCAATGTGCTTTGTTCTCTCATGGAACACCGAGTTGGAGGCTATGTGAATGGCGGCCTGGTTGTCACAATGCATTGTCATTGGAGTGTCTTGTGCTATCTCCAAATGCTTCAAGATGCCCTTGATCCAAACTAGCTCGTTTGTAAGCTTCAGCATAGCTCTATACTCAGCTTCTGCACTAGAGCATGACACCACCTTCTGTTTCTTACTCTTCCAAGTCACCAAGTTGCCTCCAATGAATGTGCAATAGCCGGTTGTTGATCTTCTGTCAGCTCTATCACCTGCCCAATCAGCATCACAATAGCCCACCACTTCTGTGCTTCCATTGCACCCCATCCATACACCTTGATCCGGCGAGCCATTTAGATACATCAGCAGCCTCTCCACCATACGCCAGTGATGTTCCTTGGGAAGCTGCATGTGTTGACTCACCTGATTCACAGCAAAGCATATATCAGGTCTTGTGATGGTTAGATAAATCAATTTGCCAACAAGTTTTCTA
Source organism: Brassica napus (assembly GCF_020379485.1). Classification (NCBI taxonomy): domain Eukaryota; kingdom Viridiplantae; phylum Streptophyta; class Magnoliopsida; order Brassicales; family Brassicaceae; genus Brassica; species Brassica napus. The sequence continues at coordinate 475,669 of NW_026014500.1, read as the reverse complement.
TAGAGTTTAGGATCATGAAATGGCTTGCTGTCTTCAATCTCCCCCTCTCTTGGTACTTTGTAGCCATCCTCCATTGGCATCTTTGCTGTCTTGCCTCCATAAGCACCTGCACCTTTCAAAAGATCAAGTGTATACTTCCTTTGGGACATGAACAAACCTTCCTTGGATCTACAAATCTCAATTCCAAGAAAGTATTTCATTTCTCCCAAGTCTTTTATTTCAAACATAGACTTTAGAAACTCCTTGGTTGCTTTGATACCTTCCTTATCACTTCCTGTGATAATGATATCATCCACATACACAAGGAGAGCAACCATACCTGAGGGAGTAGTGAGGGTAAAGAGAGTATGGTCCAATTCTGACTTCTTAAAACCTCGGCCGTTCAGAGTTGTGCTCAACTTGTTGTACCATGCTCTTGGTGATTGCTTCAACCCATAGATAGCCTTCTTTAGCCTCAGTACATTCCCTCTCTTCACTAGATGTTCAAGACCTGGTGGAGGATACATGTAGACTTCATCCTCAAGTTCTCCTTGTAAGAATGCATTCTTCACATCCATTTGCCACAATCCCCATCCAAGGTTAACCGCCAAGCTTAGTACAATTCTAATGGTATGTAACTTGGCTACTGGTGCAAATGTCTCAATGTAATCCTCTCCATATGTTTGAGTGAACCCTCTTGCTACTAATCTAGTCTTCTTCCTCTCAATCTGTCCATCAGCCTTGTATTTGATTGTGAAGATCCATCTACTAGATACTGCCTTCTTCCCTTTTGGTAGTTCACTTTCAAACCATGTATCATTCTTTATCATAGCTCCTGCCTCAGCTCCTACTGATTCCTTCCATTCCTTATCCTCCATTGCCTCTTCATAGCTTCTTGGAATGTGATTCTCATCTAAGTTTACCATGAATGCACAATGTGCTTCTGGATATTGAGAGAAAGAACACACGGCCTGAGTAGGATGCTTCACAGCTTGAGCATTGTAGTACACTCTCGTGTTTACCCAACTGGAAGGATCCTTTCTCAGCCTTGTACTTCTTCTCAACACTGGCCCTTCTTGTGCCGGTAACTCCATGTCTTGTACATCTTCTTGTGTACTTTCTTCTCTTGCTTCTTCTCTTGGCTGACTTGCTTCAGCTCCTTCATCCCTTAGCTGACTTGCTTCAGCTCCTTCTTGTTGATCATTTGACTCCACAGCTTGATCATGAGAACCAGAACTCTCTTCATGACTTTGAGTTTGAGTTTCTGTTCCATTCCCCCCCTCATGTTCAAGATTGGACGTCTGATGATTCGGTATTGGTGTAGTGCCTCTTACTTCTTGCTGTCCTTGATCCATATTGATACCAAGTCCTTCTAGTATTATCCTCAAGGTTGCAGCTCTATCTGAAGTGAGATCTTTCAAATCTTCTTGAATCTGCTCCTCATAATATCCTTTTTCTTCCACAAACTTCACTTCTCTAGATACTAACACTCTCCTTGTGTTAGGATCATAGCACTTATATCCTTTCTGACTTGATGAGTATCCAACAAACATTGCCTTGGAGCTTCTAGCTTCAAGCTTGTTTCTTAATTCTCCCGGTACCATCACAAAACACAAACACCCAAAGATCTTCATATGTTCCAATGAGGGCTTGTATCGGTTCAATACCTCAAATGGTGATAACCCTTGCAGAATCAGAGTTGGTGTTCTGTTGATGAGATAACAAGCTGTAGTGACCGCATCACTCCAGAACTTCTTGGGTACATTGGTTTGAAACATCATGGACCTGGCCACTTCCATCAGATGCCTATTCTTTCTCTCAGCCACACCATTCTGTTGTGGAGTATAGGGACAGCTTGTCTGATGTAGTATTCCATGCTGAGATAGATGGAGCTTGAATGCTTGTCCCGTGTACTCTCCTCCATTATCTGACCTGAAAATCTTTATCTTGGCATTATAATGGTTAGTCACATATGATTGAAAGTTCTTAAATGCATCAAGTACCCTATCTTTGGTTGGAATTAAAGTTAACCAGGTGTATTTGGATTTTTCATCAATGAAAGTTACATAATACTTTTGATTGTCTCTAGATAAGCAAGGAGCAGTCCAAACATCAGAATGAATCAAATCAAAACACTTCTCATAAACCGTAGTAGATTTAGTAAAGACAGTCTTACAATGCTTGCCTAAAATGCAAGCTTCACACTCATTATTCTCAAAGGAAACACCTGGCAACATCAGTTTTAAAGCCTTATTATGAGGGTGTCCTAATCTAGCATGCCACAATGCATTTTTACTTAAACTAGAACCAGAAACAGAAGTAAACGAGCAGCTATAACTAGAAACAGGAGCAAGATCTTCAAGTAAATACAATTCTCCTTTAGTAACTCCCTTTCCAATCATCTTGCTGCTTTTAATATCCTGAAACTTCACATCATTAGGACTGAATATGACATTGCATTGCAAATCAGTAGCACATTTCTTAACAGATAACAAGTTTGAAGTAAATTCAGGCATATAAAAGGCTTTAGTTTCCTTATCAAACAGTTTAAGACTTCCTATTCCTCTAATAGGTATCTTATCTCCATTAGCTATCATCACATTTCCATTCATTGGTACAATGTTTTTAATCAAACTAGTGTCACTTATCATATGATGAGATGCACCAGAATCAACTACTAAAGGCTTGATGGTATGTGAACTAGCAATATGAGCAAGTATACTAGATGGTTTGAATGCATGATCATTCCTAGCAAAACTGTCCGTTCTAGATTGGTTTATTATCTCTATCACACTTTCATGCATCCTATCAATGCTAGTTGGATTCTCATCATTCCCTATAGCCCTAGCACCAAAGGAATATCCAAAACTGTTACCATGCTCCTTGAAGAGCTTAATGAGAGCATCCAGGTCGGATTTCCTTAGATACTCTTGATCATAGTTCCCACGGTTGCTTGGGGCTCCAGTGTAGGCAACAAGAGACCTCCCATCACCTGCTTCACGCCCATCTATCTCCTTCCCTTTGCTAGTACCTGCTCCACTTGCGCTTGCTCCATCTGAGATATTAGCCCTTGCCTCTCTGTCTTTCATAAACTTTGCCGGCTTGAGATGGGGATGGAGTATCCAGCATTGGCTCTTCTTGTGGCCATGCTTCTTGCAGTGATCACAGTTCCCATTGAACCTCCTCTCATCATACTTCCCATGCGCAGCCTTGTGTGCTTGTGGAGCTTCCCCTCCCTCCTCTTGAGTTGCTTGATTTACGAGAGATAGCTCTCCTTTCTTTCCAAACAACCCAATAGAGCCTTGTTCCTTCTGAATCCTTGCGCACACTTCTTCAAGATCAGGTAGTGTGTCCTCTCTAAGCAAGTGTTGGATAAACCATTGTACGCCGGATTCATGGTGAGGAGTAGCCCAAAGACCTTGTCTTGCTCTCTTCTTTTGTTGAGCTCATCTGCATCTGTAGTGCTTGGCCTCAACATCTCCAGCTCGGACCAGAGTGTTCTGAACCTCCCTAGATGCTTGGTGAACTCCATATCCTCTTGTACCAAGTTGTTTATAGCCTGCTTCACCTCAAACACACGGCTCAGGTTTGATGTATTCCCATACACCTTCTTCAACGTATCCCACAGCTCTTTAGCTGATTCACAGTAACTGTATGCATCTAGAATCGCCGGCTCAAGTGAAGCATGCAGCACTGACATCACCAACATGTCCTCCTGATGCCACTTCTCTTCCGCTTTGCTTGCGGCTTCTCCTTCAGTTTCTCCTTGGGTGATGAGCTTTGGAGCTTCTCCTGGCGTGATGTGCTTCCAAAGCCCTTTGCTTCCCACTGTGGTTCTCACCATCCGAGACCACACCAAGTAGTTGGTTCCCTTGAAGCAAACCGCTACCTTCATGTTCATGTTCATACCACTCTCCATGATGAACGATGACTTCTCTAGACTTCACAAACTGGATCTTGAGTTAAAAGACTTGTAAGAACACTCACTGCCTCGGTCTTCAACCTCACAGCTTCAGCAACACACTAAAAACTAGTCTTTGAACTCGGACAATACCCGGAACCTCCCAAGAACACAAGAACACCAACCAAACTCTTCAAAGCTTCAATCTTGAATCTCCAAAGAGCCTAACACGAACTCAGGTTCTCACTAACCTGGCTCTGATACCATATGATTTTTTAGTAATGTTTAGAGTAATCTGAGTGTTTAGGAAAGACTAGAAACGATTTAGTGAAGATTAGAGTATGAAATGAGATTAGGAGTCTAATATGGAACCATTGAGATTTAAAGACTAAGAGAGAGTCTCAAAACTTGCTTAATCTTATTAATGAGTGAGGTTACATATTTATAAGAGAGACACAAGGGTTTACAAGAAGGGAACTGAGCACTATTCAACCGTGTGGAGTCAAGGGCGCCTTTTTAATGATTGGTCAGGATGGCTCACACGCTTATGGCATCTTGGACTAAAGGTGCTTCAGCTTTCCAGCCTGTTCCAGCCTGGCACCGCGTTCCCTTATCCTCTCAACGGTCTGATCCTCTCCCTAAGCTACCCAAGTCACTCCTCCTTAGTTACCGTCTCACTTGGATAAGGTATGGTAAGTTTTGGTTGAGGTTTGGATGGTACGGCCTTGTACGGCCTTGTACGGCCTTGTACGGCCTGCCGTACCATACTCTCCCAAACTTCCCTAAGTACTTCATCTCCTCTTCTCTTCAACTCCTTATCTCTTCATCTCCATATACTCAGCTCATCTCAACAGGGCCTCATTGATCTTGGGAAGAGAAGGAGCTGATCCTCTTGGCTGTGAGGTCTTTACTCTTTTTCCCTCATCAAGGTTTTGTCCCAATGGGTTTTCCTTGGTGAGGTTTTTAATGAGGAAGGTCTCATAGCCATCCAAGCTTAGGCTTTTACAAAGCTAAGCTTGAGGGGGAGTGTTGAGATGAGTTGAGACATGTGAAGTAAAGACACAAAGGAGTTGAGATCATAAGGAGAGCAAAAGGGTTAAGAGGCTGAATAAGGTGAAGGGGATGGTACGGATGGAGAGGCCGTACCAGGCCGTACAAGTGACCAGGCCGTACAAGGTGAAAGCGGTCAAGTAACTATCCAAGTAACTTTGATGTACTGAGGAGAAGTTACACTCGGCCAAGACCTTATCCGAACGTTGAGAGGATAAGGAAGGCACGGCTTGACAGCTAGGACAGGCTGGCAAGGGCTGGAAAGGAAGAGCATCTGGTCTTGGATAAGAAAGATGCTTCAAACGTGTGGAGACACCCATTGGCCGGTTCAAATTAAAGCTTAGGCTCCCCTTTGACTCTACATGCTTATGATTTCAAAAACCCTAAGTGTATGGACCTATATATATGTAATCTCATCCCTTAATAAAGATTAGACAGTTCTAAACAATCTCTCTCTATACTCATTTCATTATGATTCTCCATTAGTCTCTAATCTGTCTCTTAATCTCTTATTCTCTTCTATAATCCTTTCTAAACTCAGATAATCATTTACATCCTTAAATCTCATATTGTTTATGGGTTCAATCCCACCTCTCCTTTGGATTTAATTCCTTTACCTGAGTGTGAAAGGGTCAGTTTGGATGGCAACAAGAAGGCAGAGATGGTGAAGCAACTCCATGAGCAAGCTAGGCTCAACATTGAAGAGAAAACTAAGCAGTATGTCAAGCATGCCAACAAAGGAAGGCGTGAGATGGTCTTTAAGGAGGGTGACAAAGTTTGGGTTCATTTGAGAAAAGAAAGGTTTCCTAATGAGAGGAAGTCAAAGCTTATGCCGAGAATTGATGGACCTTTTGAGATCACAAAGAAGATCAGCAACAATGCCTACAAGATTGATCTCCAAGATGAACCTGATTTGAGGTCAAATCCTTTTCAAGAGGGACGGGATGATATGATCATGGACCAGCCAGCTTATGGAGATAGAGATGGAGAGTTTAGAGATGAACCGGCTGAAGAAGATGATGTCTTAGCCATTCCTAAAGGTCCCATAACTCGAGCCAGAGCCAGGAAACTCAAAGAAGCTATTGGAGGACTAATCAGGAAGTCTTTGGATCAAGAAGAATGTCTTGGAGGAAGCTTGATACTTCAAGATACACTTATCACCATTCAAGCCATCTTACCATCAAGCTGAGTATCATCTAGGCTAGCAAGCTATGTGTGCTCTTTTCCTAACATTGTTTTTGTCCCATTGGGTTTTGCAATGATAGGTTTTTAACGAGGCCATAGTCTTGCTATCATATCACCTAGTTGATACTCTCGGATCAAACCACATGAAGAACCTTATGTTATCTTTTACTTCTAAGTACTTATGTCTTTTATTTTCGAAAACTCTATCTAAGTTATGTCTTTGTTTCTACATTAATTGGAGGAGCCTGTTCCTTTAATGTCGAAATGCTTGGAGCCTGTTCCAAGCCTTTCACTATATATATGTGTGTGACGGCAACCCTAGCATCTATCAAGTTTTCTTTCACTTAAACCTTTGTGTTTTCTTCTCCCTTGCTTTCACAAGTTAAGAGAGTGTCTGGTGTGTAATATCCAGTCTGTTGTTGTGTAATATCCAACGCCCAAGGGTTTTAGAAAGGTGTGTCATATCCGATCTAAGCCTAGGAGTATCAAGAAGCCTCTCCGCAGCCTCTTGTGTCACCATTCGATCCACAACCTTGATAAACTTGAGTCTTTGATTCGTTTATGCAAGGATCTATCCATACCATCCAGAGAAGAGTCCTAGGATCTCATTATGGTGATTCTCCACTACTTTTTGTATACAAATACAGCTTCTTATATCGCGATTCATCCTGATTTGATTAGAATGACGAGGAAGTTGTCATATTCCCAAACAGGAAAACTGGGATCACCTGATTTGAAAGTGGGATAACTTCTTCATCCTAATTCCTATGAGATTTATTCCACTTCCTGGTGATTCTCCACTTCTTTATGTATCCAAATACATTTTCTTACATCGCGATTCATCCTGGTTTGATTAGAATGACGAGGAAGTTGTCATATTCCCAAACAGGAAAACTGGGATCACCTTATTTGAAAATGGGATAACTTCTTCATCCTAATTCCTATAAGAATTATTCCACTTCCTGGTTATTCTCCACTTCTTTATGTATCCAAATACAGCTTCTTACATCGCGATTCATCCTGGTTTGATTAGAATGACGAGGAAGTTGTCATATTCCCAAACAGGAAAACTGGGATCACCTGATTTGAAAGTGGGATAACTTCTTCATCCTAATTCCTATGAGAATTATTCCACTTCCTGGTGATTCTCCACTACTTTTTGTATCCAAATATAGGTTCTTACATCGCGATTCATCCTGGTTTGATCAGAATGACGAGGAAGTTGTCATATTCCCAAACAGGAAAACTGGGATCACCTGATTTGAAAGTGGGATAACTTCTTCATCCTAATTCCTATGAGAATTATTCCACTTCCTGGTGATTCTCCACTACTTTTTGTATACAAATACAGCTTCTTACATCGCGATTCATCCTGATTTGATTAGAATGACGAGGAAGTTGTCATATTCCCAAACAGGAAAACTGGGATCACCTGATTTGAAAGTGGGATAACTTCTTCATCCTAATTCCTATGAGATTTATTCCACTTCCTGGTGATTCTCCACTTCTTTATGTATCCAAATACATTTTCTTACATCGCGATTCATCCTGGTTTGATTAGAATGACGAGGAAGTTGTCATATTCCCAAACAGGAAAACTGGGATCACCTGATTTGAAAGTGGGATAACTTCTTCATCCTAATTCCTATGAGAATTATTCCACTTCCTGGTGATTCTCCACTTCTTTATGTATCCAAATACAGCTTCTTACATCGCGATTCATCCTGGTTTGATTAGAATGACGAGGAAGTTGTCATATTCCCAAACAGGAAAACTGGGATCACCTGATTTGAAAGTGGGATAACTTCTTCATCCTAATTCCTATGAGAATTATTCCACTTCCTGGTGATTCTCCACTACTTTTTGTATACAAATACAGCTTCTTACATCGCGATTCATCCTGATTTGATTAGAATGACGAGGAAGTTGTCATATTCCCAAACAGGAAAACTGGGATCACCTGATTTGAAAGTGGGATAACTTCTTCATCCTAATTCCTATGAGATTTATTCCACTTCCTGGTGATTCTCCACTTCTTTATGTATCCAAATACATCTTCTTACATCGCGATTCATCCTGGTTTGATTAGAATGACGAGGAAGTTGTCATATTCCCAAACAGGAAAACTGGGATCACCTGATTTGAAAGTGGGATAACTTCTTCATCCTAATTCCTATGAGATTTATTCCACTTCCTGGTGATTCTCCACTTCTTTATGTATCCAAATATAGCTTCTTACATCGCGATTCATCCTGGTTTGATCAGAATGACGAGGAAGTTGTCATATTCCCAAACAGGAAAACTGGGATCACCTGATTTGAAAGTGGGATAACTTCTTCATCCTAATTCCTATGAGAATTATTCCACTTCCTGGTGATTCTCCACTACTTTTTGTATACAAATACAGCTTCTTACATCGCGATTCATCCTGATTTGATTAGAATGACGAGGAAGTTGTCATATTCCCAAACAGGAAAACTGGGATCACCTGATTTGAAAGTGGGATAACTTCTTCATCCTAATTCCTATGAGATTTATTCCACTTCCTGGTGATTCTCCACTTCTTTATGTATCCAAATACATCTTCTTACATCGCGATTCATCCTGGTTTGATTAGAATGACGAGGAAGTTGTCATATTCCCAAACAGGAAAACTGGGATCACCTGATTTGAAAGTGGGATAACTTCTTCATCCTAATTCCTATGAGAATTATTCCACTTCCTGGTGATTCTCCACTACTTTTTGTATACAAATACAGCTTCTTACATCGCGATTCATCCTGATTTGATTAGAATGACGAGGAAGTTGTCATATTCCCAAACAGGAAAACTGGGATCACCTGATTTGAAAGTGGGATAACTTCTTCATCCTAATTCCTATGAGATTTATTCCACTTCCTGGTGATTCTCCACTTCTTTATGTATCCAAATATAGCTTCTTACATCGCGATTCATCCTGGTTTGATCAGAATGACGAGGAAGTTGTCATATTCCCAAACAGGAAAACTGGGATCACCTGATTTGAAAGTGGGATAACTTCTTCATCCTAATTCCTATGAGATTTATTCCACTTCCTGGTGATTCTCCACTACTTTATGTATCCAAATACAGCTTCTTACATCGCGATTCATCCTGGTTTGATTAGAATGACGAGGAAGTTGTCATATTCCCAAACAGGAAAACTGGGATCACCTGATTTGAAAGTGGGATAACTTCTTCATCCTAATTCCTATGAGAATTATTCCACTTCCTGGTGATTCTCCACTACTTTTTGTATCCAAATACAGGTTCTTACATCGCGATTCATCCTGGTTTGATCAGAATGACGAGGAAGTTGTCATATTCCCAAACAGGAAAACTGGGATCACCTGATTTGAAAGTGGGATAACTTCTTCATCCTAATTCCTATGAGAATTATTCCACTTCCTGGTGATTCTCCACTACTTTTTGTATACAAATACAGCTTCTTACATCGCGATTCATCCTGATTTGATTAGAATGACGAGGAAGTTGTCATATTCCCAAACAGGAAAACTGGGATCACCTGATTTGAAAGTGGGATAACTTCTTCATCCTAATTCCTATGAGATTTATTCCACTTCCTGGTGATTCTCCACTTCTTTATGTATCCAAATATATCTTCTTACATCGCGATTCATCCTGGTTTGATTAGAATGACGAGGAAGTTGTCATATTCCCAAACAGGAAAACTGGGATCACCTGATTTGAAAGTGGGATAACTTCTTCATCCTAATTCCTATGAGAATTATTCCACTTCCTGGTGATTCTCCACTTCTTTATGTATCCAAATACAGCTTCTTACATCGCGATTCATCCTGGTTTGATTAGAATGACGAGGAAGTTGTCATATTCCCAAACAGGAAAACTGGGATCACCTGATTTGAAAGTGGGATAACTTCTTCATCCTAATTCCTATGAGATTTATTCCACTTCCTGGTGATTCTCCACTTCTTTATGTATCCAAATACAGCTTCTTACATCGCGATTCATCCTGGTTTGATCAGAATGACGAGGAAGTTGTCATATTCCCAAACAGGAAAACTGGGATCACCTGATTTGAAAGTGGGATAACTTCTTCATCCTAACTCCTATGAGATTTATTCCACTTCCTGGTGATTCTCCACTACTTTATGTATCCAAATACAGCTTCTTACATCGCGATTCATCCTGGTTTGATTGAATGACGAGGAAGTTGTCATATTCCCAAACAGGAAAACTGGGATCACCTGATTTGAAAGTGGGATAACTTCTTCATCCTAATTCCTATGAGAATTATTCCACTTCCTGGTGATTCTCCACTACTTTATGTATCCAAATACAGCTTCTTACATCGCGATTCATCCTGGTTTGATTAGAATGACGAGGAAGTTTTCCAAACAGGAAAACTGGGATCACCTTATTTGAAAGTGGGATAACTTCTTCATCCTAATTCCTATGAGAATTATTCCACTTCCTGGTGATTCTCCACTACTTTTTGTATACAAATACAGCTTCTTACATCGCGATTCATCCTGATTTGATTAGAATGACGAGGAAGTTGTCATATTCCCAAACAGGAAAACTGGGATCACCTGATTTGAAAGTGGGATAACTTCTTCATCCTAATTCCTATGAGAATTATTCCACTTCCTGGTGATTCTCCACTTCTTTATGTATCCAAATACAGCTTCTTACATCGCGATTCATCCTGGTTTGATCAGAATGACGAGGAAGTTGTCATATTCCCAAACAGGAAAACTGGGATCACCTGATTTGAAAGTGGGATAACTTCTTCATCCTAATTCCTATGAGATTTATTCCACTTCCTGGTGATTCTCCACTTCTTTATGTATCCAAATACATTTCTTACATCGCGATTCATCCTGGTTTGATTAGAATGACGAGGAAGTTGTCATATTCCCAAACAGGAAAACTGGGATCACCTGATTTGAAAGTGGGATAACTTCTTCATCCTAATTCCTATGAGAATTATTCCACTTCCTGGTGATTCTCCACTACTTTTTGTATACAAATACAGCTTCTTACATCGCGATTCATCCTGATTTGATTAGAATGACGAGGAAGTTGTCATATTCCCAAACAGGAAAACTGGGATCACCTGATTTGAAAGTGGGATAACTTCTTCATCCTAATTCCTATGAGATTTATTCCACTTCCTGGTGATTCTCCACTTCTTTATGTATCCAAATACATCTTCTTACATCGCGATTCATCCTGGTTTGATTAGAATGACGAGGAAGTTGTCATATTCCCAAACAGGAAAACTGGGATCACCTGATTTGAAAGTGGGATAACTTCTTCATCCTAATTCCTATGAGAATTATTCCACTTCCTGGTGATTCTCCACTACTTTTTGTATACAAATACAGCTTCTTACATCGCGATTCATCCTGATTTGATTAGAATGACGAGGAAGTTGTCATATTCCCAAACAGGAAAACTGGGATCACCTGATTTGAAAGTGGGATAACTTCTTCATCCTAATTCCTATGAGATTTATTCCACTTCCTGGTGATTCTCCACTTCTTTATGTATCCAAATATAGCTTCTTACATCGCGATTCATCCTGGTTTGATCAGAATGACGAGGAAGTTGTCATATTCCCAAACAGGAAAACTGGGATCACCTGATTTGAAAGTGGGATAACTTCTTCATCCTAACTCCTATGAGATTTATTCCACTTCCTGGTGATTCTCCACTACTTTATGTATCCAAATACAGCTTCTTACATCGCGATTCATCCTGGTTTGATTAGAATGACGAGGAAGTTGTCATATTCCCAAACAGGAAAACTGGGATCACCTGATTTGAAAGTGGGATAACTTCTTCATCCTAATTCCTATGAGAATTATTCCACTTCCTGGTGATTCTCCACTACTTTTTGTATCCAAATATAGCTTCTTACATCGCGATTCATCCTGGTTTGATCAGAATGACGAGGAAGTTGTCATATTCCCAAACAGGAAAACTGGGATCACCTGATTTGAAAGTGGGATAACTTCTTCATCCTAATTCCTATGAGAATTATTCCACTTCCTGGTGATTCTCCACTACTTTTTGTATACAAATACATCTTCTTACATCGCGATTCATCCTGATTTGATTAGAATGACGAGGAAGTTGTCATATTCCCAAACAGAAAACTGGGATCACCTGATTTGAAAGTGGGATAACTTCTTCATCCTAATTCCTATGAGATTTATTCCACTTCCTGGTGATTCTCCACTTCTTTATGTATCCAAATACATTTTCTTACATCGCGATTCATCCTGGTTTGATTAGAATGACGAGGAAGTTGTCATATTCCCAAACAGGAAAACTGGGATCACCTGATTTGAAAGTGGGATAACTTCTTCATCCTAATTCCTATGAGAATTATTCCACTTCCTGGTGATTCTCCACTACTTTTTGTATACAAATACAGCTTCTTACATCGCGATTCATCCTGATTTGATTAGAATGACGAGGAAGTTGTCATATTCCCAAACAGGAAAACTGGGATCACCTGATTTGAAAGTGGGATAACTTCTTCATCCTAATTCCTATGAGATTTATTCCACTTCCTGGTGATTCTCCACTTCTTTATGTATCCAAATACATCTTCTTACATCGCGATTCATCCTGGTTTGATCAAAATGACGAGGAAGTTGTCATATTCCCAAACAGGAAAACTGGGATCACCTGATTTGAAAGTGGGATAACTTCTTCATCCTAATTCCTATGAGAATTATTCCACTTCCTGGTGATTCTCCACTACTTTTTGTATACAAATACAGCTTCTTACATCGCGATTCATCCTGATTTGATTAGAATGACGAGGAAGTTGTCATATTCCCAAACAGGAAAACTGGGATCACCTGATTTGAAAGTGGGATAACTTCTTCATCCTAATTCCTATGAGATTTATTCCACTTCCTGGTGATTCTCCACATCCTTATGTATCCAAATACATCTTCTTACATCGCGATTCATCCTGGTTTGATCAGAATGACGAGGAAGTTGTCATATTCCCAAACAGGAAAACTGGGATCACCTGATTTGAAAGTGGGATAACTTCTTCATCCTAACTCCTATGAGATTTATTCCACTTCCTGGTGATTCTCCACTACTTTATGTATCCAAATACAGTTTCTTACATCGCGATTCATCCTGGTTTGATTAGAATGACGAGGAAGTTGTCATATTCCCAAACAGGAAAACTGGGATCACCTGATTTGAAAGTGGGATAACTTCTTCATCCTAATTCCTATGAGAATTATTCCACTTCCTGGTGATTCTCCACTACTTTTTGTATACAAATACAGCTTCTTACATCGCGATTCATCCTGATTTGATTAGAATGACGAGGAAGTTGTCATATTCCCAAACAGGAAAACTGGGATCACCTGATTTGAAAGTGGGATAACTTCTTCATCCTAATTCCTATGAGATTTATTCCACTTCCTGGTGATTCTCCACTTCTTATGTATCCAAATACATCTTCTTACATCGCGATTCATCCTGGTTTGATCAGAATGACGAGGAAGTTGTCATATTCCCAAACAGGAAAACTGGGATCACCTGATTTGAAAGTGGGATAACTTCTTCATCCTAATTCCTATGAGAATTATTCCACTTCCTGGTGATTCTCCACTACTTTTTGTATACAAATACAGCTTCTTACATCGCGATTCATCCTGATTTGATTAGAATGACGAGGAAGTTGTCATATTCCCAAACAGGAAAACTGGGATCACCTGATTTGAAAGTGGGATAACTTCTTCATCCTAATTCCTATGAGATTTATTCCACTTCCTGGTGATTCTCCACTTCCTTATGTATCCAAATACATCTTCTTACATCGCGATTCATCCTGGTTTGATCAAAATGACGAGGAAGTTGTCATATTCCCAAACAGGAAAACTGGGATCACCTGATTTGAAAGTGGGATAACTTCTTCATCCTAATTCCTATGAGATTTATTCCACTTCCTGGTGATTCTCCACTTCTTTATGTATCTAAATATATTTTCTTACATCGCGATTCATCCTGGTTTGATTAGAATGACGAGGAAGTTGTCATATTCCCAAACAGGAAAACTGGGATCACCTTATTTGAAAGTGGGATAACTTCTTCATCCTAATTCCTATGAGAATTATTCCACTTCCTGGTGATTCTCCACTTCTTTATGTATCCAAATACAGCTTCTTACATCACAATTCATCCTGGTTTGATTAGAATGACGAGGAAGTTGTCATATTCCCAAACAGGAAAACTGGGATCACCTGATTTGAAAGTGGGATAACTTCTTCATCCTAATTCCTATGAGATTTATTCCACTTCCTGGTGATTCTCCACTTCTTTATGTATCCAAATATAGCTTCTTACATCGCGATTCATCCTGGTTTGATCAGAATGACGAGAAAGTTGTCATATTCCCAAACAAGAAAACTGGGATCACCTGATTTGAAAGTAGGATAACTTCTTCATCCTAACTCCTATGAGATTTGTTCCACTTCTTGGTGATTCTCCACTAATTTATGTATCCAAATACAGCTTCTTACATCGCGATTCATCCTGGTTTGATTAAATGACGAGGAAGTTGTCATATTCCCAAACAGGAAAACTGGGATCACCTGATTTGAAAGTAGGATAACTTCTTCATCCTTATTCCTATGAGAATTATTCCACTTCCTGGTGATTCTCCACTACTTTATGTATCCAAATACATTTTCTTACATCGCGATTCATCCTGGTTTGATTAGAATGACGAGGAAGTTGTCATATTTCCAAACAGGAAAACTGGGATCACCTGATTTGAAAGTGGGATAACTTCTTCATCCTAATTCCTATGAGAATTATTCCACTTCCTGGTGATTCTCCACTACTTTTTGTATACAAATACAGCTTCTTACATCGCGATTAATCCTAATTTGATTAGAATGACGAGGAAGTTGTTATATTCCCAAACAGAAAAACTGGGATCACCTTATTTGAAAGTGGGATAACTTCTTCATCCTAATTCCTATAAGAATTATTCCACTTCCTGGTGATTCTCCACTTCTTTATGTATCCAAATACAGCTTCTTACATCGCGATTCATCCTGGTTTGATCAGAATGACGAGGAAGTTGTTATATTCCCAAACAGGAAAACTGAGATCACCTAATTTGAAAGTGCGATAACTTCTTCATCCTAATTCCTATGAGATTTATTCCACTTCCTGGTGATTCTCCACTTCTTTATGTATCCAAATACATTTTCTTACATCGCGATTCATCCTGGTTTGATTAGAATGACGAGGAAGTTGTTGTGATTTTTCAAGAGATCTCTACTCTGGTTGTATGTGTGTGTGTGTAAACTCCAATGGAGAAAGATGAGAGCTTGTTCTAGGTGATTTAAGAACAGAGATTGATGAGAGTATTTAAGTGTTTATGAGACTAAAGAGAATGAGATTAAGAGACTGAGAGACTAAGAGAATAAGTGTTTAGAGATTAGAGTTCAGATTCAAGAACTAGTTTTTCATTTCCGTGAAGGAGAGGGGAAATCCCCCTAACTCTCTTAAGAGTTACAATTTCGTCCATACATCAGTTTATATAGGCTGTTACAATCTGAGACATCATAAACCTATATCTAATGGCTGTAAATCACTTGAGAGGAATGGATGGTGTAGATGATCTGGTCTTGTTGCAATCTGAGTAGTTGATGCTGATTGGTTAAGAGGAGATGGAGCCTGATTGGTTTAATTCAAAATGGGGAAGGCTGAACTGTGATTGGCTCTCCTTAGGCTCCTCCTAATCTGTCCACAGATCAGTCCAGGTTCATGGTCGTGGCTCCCCTTGTCTTTACAGCCAAGGCCAGCCTGTCCCATGACCAAACTAGCCAATCACACTCCAATGGCATCTTCTTGATTCTCCTTTGATGCCATCTGATCAGAACCTTATCCACATGACTGGGACCACTTTTATAACTCCCAAACCTTGCCCAGACATTGCACAAGCATTCCCAGGATGTCAGGTTCGCCCTATTTTTGCACCAACTCCAAAACTTCTCAAATGGCCGAGTTATGCAAATCTGGGTCGCCCTGGTCCGTACGGATCCGTACTGTCCGTACACGTCCGTACTGCCTCGCCCTATCTTTGCACACTCGCCCATTTGCTCCCAAATACACTTCTAAGTCTCTCCTAGACTTTGCCCTAACTTTGCACATCCATCAGGACACTTCTGGACACCTTGCCCTATCTTTTGCACAAGCCCCAACTAAACTCAACACTTTTAGTTTCTCCATTTCTTCTCTTCAAGTTAACACTCCCCCTCAAGCTTGACTTTAGTTGATCCTAAGTCAAGCTTGAAACCTTGAAGAACTTCCTCATTAAAAACCTCACCAAGGAAAACCCTTTGGGACAAAACCTTGATGAGGGAAAAAGAGTAAAGTCTCCAAGGCCTAGGGATTGGCCAGTGAGTCTTTGTGCCTTACCAACAATGTAAGGGATGCAAAGACTCTGGATCATGGCCTCTTCATTCTCCCCACGCCTTGTACTCTCCTTACTGCCTGATCTTGGTCTCTCCCCCTTTCACCTAACCTCTTGTTAGGTTAAAGTGCTCGGACACACCAGATTAGCCTCTTCTTGGAGATACAACACTCTTGCTGAGTCTTGGCTGCTTCTTCTTCTTCTAGAGTCGCCACCTTGTTGCTGGAACTACATGAGGATGCTTCAGTCACTCTCCAAACACCTCAACACTTGAAGCCGCCTTGGACATTGCTTCTTCATCCTTCATCATACTTCCCAACAGGTTGCTTCCTCTTCTAGAATAACCACCAAGCTCATTCTGATCATATAAGCTTCAACACTTCTTAGCCTCTTCATGTAGCCGGTTTGATAGTCCCCCTCTCAACTGACTTCTCAGCCATCTTAGAAAGGCTAGGATGCGGCCGGTTCATCTTTAAAACACCAGTGAGGCTGAGCAATACTTCAAACTAGGCTTGCGCTCTTGATAGACCTGATTTGAGTCTCCCCCTCTCAAAAGACTTCACAGCCACTTTAGAGAAGCTAGGAAACGACCAGGAACATCTTCAGTGAGGCTCAAGCGATGGTACCTGATACATTATACCAAAGGTGCATCAGTACTTATCAAGACACATCACACAATCTATTCAAACATTTTAAGTATCATTTCTAGACTTTGATTTGAAATGATGAATGTATTGAATTGAATTGAGCTTAGAACACTTCCCTTTTGTTTTGATGAGTTCCCACTCGGCCATTGCACAATCTCCATGGCACCATCAACTTCTTGGAAAAAGGCAGAATGGATTCATCAGCTTCTCATCAATCACTTCACCATAGAAGCCACTTTGATGAGTTCTCCTTCACCCTTAGACTGCCTAGACTTGTTCCAGCTGATGATCCTTTGTAGGAGTCTTTGCAAAGACATGTTACTGACCATGGATCATATGCATTAAGACTCCCCCTCAAGCTTAGAACCGAGACTAAAAGGAGCTAAGCTTGTGATGATCATATGCATCCCTATGGTCTTATAACTATCAGTCTTTCATGATAGCATTCTTCTTGTGAGTTTACTCTCTTCCTTAACCAGGAACTAGGGTGTTTGAATCACCATAGAGAGCCTCACAAGACACACCTTCTCATTGCATAATTACCCATGCTACACTTCTTGTAGACTTTGGACTGGATATGTCCAATGGTATTATGCAATGGCCATCTCTCATTGCATAATCAATCACACTACACTTCCTGTAGATTATGGACTAACATGTCCTAGTGATGATATGCAATGGCACAAGATCTTTGTCTCTACATTCTTGGCTGTTGGCGAATTACATGTATCACCTTCCTTGTGTACCTAACACCACCACAACTCAATCCAAGATCAGATCATCCCATTGGGATCAAATCAAGATCATCCATCCTGTTTGATCACCAATGCCACAATAATATATAATACTTGAAACACGCCAGACAATCAAGGCAAGAACAAGCAGATTTCAATCTCTAAAATGACAATGAAAGCTCTAAACAATACATTGACATCCTAGGTTTATATTTTTTTTTTTTTTAAGTTCTCTAAATGCAATGCAAGCTTACATCAGTACATTTGCAATTTAGGCTCATTTTTAAATGCATCACTACATGAATGAACAATCTTAAAGCATTATCTATATTAATGCAACAGGTGATAGTTTTAGTGATGTTAAGAGTAATCTGAGTGTTTAGAGAAGATTAGAATAAGTTTAGAGAAGATTTAAAGACTAAACCGAGATTAAGAGACTAGAGAGAGTTTTAGAGAGACTAAGAGAGACTCATAACTTGCTTAATCTTTATTAATGAGAGAGTTTACACTTATATAGGAAACTTAAGACACTAGGGTTTTGATTGTATAAAGGAGAAAGCATGTGAAGTCAATAGCCAGCTAAGGTCGCATTTGAATCCTTCCAATGAGAGTCTCCACATGTGTAAGGCATCTTTGAATATGCCTTTACCTTTCCAGCTCCTGCCAGGCTGTTAGACACGCTCCTCCTTATCCTCTCAACGTCCGGATCAAGCTCAGCCTTAAGGTAAAGTAACTCTAGCTGGTTTACTCTTAAGGTAAAGGTAACTTCTGGTCGAGTGTACTTGGTACGGACGGTACGGCCATGTACGGCCTTGTACGGACGTCCGTACCATGTTGCCCAAAGTTCCCTCATTCTCTTCCTCCCCTTCTCTTCAACTCCTATATACTCAACTCATCTCAACACTCCCCCTCAAGCTTAGCTTTGTGAAAGACTAAGCTTGGACAGCCATGAGATCTTCCTCATTAAAAACCTCACTAAGGAATAAACACTTTTGTGTACTAGAGTGTGTTTAAGAACAATCAGATTGTTTTGTGTAAGATTAAAGAGATTAAGAGAATAAGTAGAGAGAGAATAGAGAGAATACTCAAAACTCCATTAATTATTAAAGATGAGGTTTACAACATATTTATATGAGTGAGACAATCCATTTTCGAAATGTATCTGATAGGGTAGAGATTCAGAGCATGTGTAGTCAAAGAGAGCTATCCAAAAGCAGCCAATGGGAGTCTTCACATGCTTGATCCCTTTGGCATCTTTTACTAGATGCTGTCTACTTTACAGCCTGTCTCCAGCCTCTCTAGCTGTGAGGAAACCTTATCCAGACTGCCCCTTCCTTATCCAGAAGCTCCTTGGTCGTGGCTAACTCTCCAAGGTGAAGCAAGGTAAGTTTCCAAGCTTTTACTTAGTTACCACAGTAAAACAAAGTTACTGTGGTAAAACTCCAAAGTTACTGTATGTCTCAATCCTCTTTCTCTATCAATGTATTCACTCTTTATTACCTCATCTCAACACTCCCCCTCAAGCTTGACCATGTGGAACAAGTCAAGCTTGGAAACCATGAAGACCTCCCTCATTAAAAACCTCACCAAAGAAAACCCATTGGGATAAAACTTTGATGAGGGAAAAAGAGTGGAGACTCCATGGTTAAGGGGTTCAGCTCCTGGGAGTAAGATCAATGAGTCCAAGCCTGGATAGTATGGACTCCATTGTCTTCAATCTCGCTGCCTTGGTAAACACATCTGCAAGCTGATCTTCACTTCTTGTATAACATGGTAGAATCACTCCTAAGATAATCATCTGCCTCACCTTATGACAATCCACCTCTATGTGCTTTGTTCTCTCATGAAACACTGAGTTGGAGGCAATGTGGATAGCTGCTTGATTGTCACAATGCATAGTCATAGGAGTGCTCTGCTCAATCTCTAGATGCTTCAAGATCCCCTTAATCCACACCAACTCGTTTGTCAGCTTCAACATGGCTCTATACTCAGCTTCAGCACTTGAACAAGAGATAACCTTCTGCTTCTTACTCTTCCAAGTAACCAAGTTCCCTCCAATGAATGTACAATACCCAGTAGTTGATCTCCTGTCCACTCTATCTCCTGCCCAATCAGCATCACAATACCCAACCACTTCTGTACTGCCATTACAGCCCATCCAAACTCCTTGTCCAGCCGTCCCACTCAGATACCTCAGTATCCTATCAACCATCTTCCAGTGATGGACCTTTGGCGCCTGCATATGTTGACTCACTTGATTCACAGCAAAGCATATATCTGGCCTGGTAATAGTCAAGTAGATCAGCTTGCCAACCATCTTCCTATACAGCTTAGCATCCTCAAACAACTGGTTCTCTTCAACCTCCCCCTCACGTAAGACCTTATACCCCTCTTCAAGAGGTGTCTTGGCTACCTTTCCTCCAAGTACATCAGACTCCTTCAGCATATCCATTGTATACTTCCTTTGACACATAAACAAACCCTCCTTGGATCTGCATATCTCAATCCCCAAGAAATACTTCATCTCTCCCAAGTCTTTGATATCAAACACAGACTTGAGGAACTCTTTAGTGGCTTTAATCCCAGCCTTATCACTCCCTGTGATAATCAAATCATCCACATATACCAGTATCACAATGATCCCTGATGGAGTAACCAAAGTGAAGAGTGTATGATCAAGTTCAGACTTCCTGAATCCTCTCCCATTGAGAGTTGTACTCAGCTTCCTGTACCAAGCTCTAGGAGACTGCTTAAGCCCATATATTGCCTTCTTCAATCTCAAAACATTCCCTGGTTTTACTAGATGCTCAAGACCAGGAGGAGGAAGCATGTATACCTCATCTTCTAGCTCACCTTGTAAGAAAGCATTCTTCACATCCATCTGCCACAAATCCCACTCCAAGTTTGTCGCAATGGACAACACAATCCGAACTGTGTGCAGCTTAGCTACTGGTGCAAAGGTATCAATGTAATCTTCTCCATAGGTCTGTGTAAATCCTCTTGCAACCAATCTAGTCTTCTTCCTATCAATCTGTCCATTTGCTAGATACTTGATTGTGAAGATCCATCTACTAGATACAGCCTTCTTTCCCTTAGGCAGCTCACTCTCATACCATGTATCATTTTTGATCATAGCACCTGCTTCAGCTCCCACTGATTCTTTCCATTCCTTGTCTAACATAGCTTCTTCATAAGTTCTTGGTACATAACTCTCATCCAGACTAATCATAAAGGCATAATGCTCCTCTGGAAACTCAGCAAAGGAACACACGGCTTGAGAAGGATGCTCCACAGCCTGGGCATTGTAGTACACTCTCGTGTTTACCCAGTTGGAAGGATCCCTCTTTATCCTTGTGCTCCTCCTCAAAGCTTGAACCTGATCTTCAGTTTGCACACTAGCCGGCTCCACTTGCTCTTCTTCTGAACTGGCCGGTCCAACTTGTTCTTCTCCACTAGATTGAACCTCATCCACTTCTCCACTAGACTGAACCTCATCCACTTCTCCACTAGACTGAACATTGTTCTCAACTTCTTGTGATATATCTTGATCATGAAGACCTGAATTCTCTTGGTTTTGCTCTTGCTCACCAGATTCAGTTCCATTCCCCCTCTCATGATCAAGAGGAGTTGTTCTTCCAGCTCCACCAGTCTGATTGGAAGGCTCTCTCCTTCCTGCTTCCTGATCCTGGGATAACCCTATCCCAAGCTTCTCCAACAACACTCTCAGTATTGTTGCCTTATCAGATGGAGCTTGAGACAAATCTTTCAGATTTTCCCACTCCTTTTCTTCATAATAACCTTTTGTTTCAACAAACTTCACTTCTCTAGATACCATCACCCTCCTTGCTTCAGGATCATAGCACTTGTACCCCTTCTGAGTGATAGAGTAACCAATGAACATAGCCTTAGTACTCTTTGCCTCCAGCTTGTTTCTCTGCTCTCCTGGAACCATGACATAGCACACACACCCAAAGACACGTAGGTGATCAATGACAGGTTTGCTCTTGTTCAACACTTCAAATGGAGACAGATTCTTCAATATCTTGGTTGGAACCCGGTTGATGAGATAGCAAGCAGTCTGCACAGCATCACTCCAAAAGCGTTTTGGTACATTTGCATGAAACATCATTGATCTAGCAACCTCCATCAAGTGCCTGTTCTTCCTCTCAGCTACACCATTCTGCTGTGGTGTATAAGGGCAGCTAGTCTGATGCACAATCCCATGCTTGGCTAGATGACTCTTGAAGGCATTGCTGATGTATTCACCTCCATTATCTGATCTCAGTACCTTCACAGTAGCATTGTATTGATTAGATACATATGCTTGGAAGTTCATAAATGCTTCTAGCACCCTATCTTTAGATGGAAGCAATGTAAGCCAAGTATACTTAGACTTCTCATCAATGAATGTCACAAAGTACTTCTGGCTATCTCTAGACAAACAAGGAGCAGTCCACACATCTGAATGAACTAGATCAAAGCAATGCTCATAAGTAGTTTCTGATGTTGGAAAAACAGTCCTACAATGCTTTCCTAATATGCATGCTTCACACTCCAAGTGATTAAATGACATATTAGGAATTATCAATTCAATAGCACGAGCATGAGGATGTCCCAATCTAGCATGCCAAGTACTACTATCAATCTTCTCATAAGTACTACTCAAACACATAGAATCAAAGGGTTTAGAGATCTTAGCCAATTGGAGCTGGTATAGATTATTCTTGCTGTCTCCTCTCCCAATGACCCTTCCAGTCTTCAAATCTTGGAACTCAACATCATCTGGCCTGAAGACTACCTGACAGCCAAGATCAATCGTGGCTTTCCTCACAGATAGTAGATTTGAAGCAAATTGTGGCATGTAGAAGGCATCTGAGTCTTTATCAAATAGCTTGAGCTTTCCAACTCCTTCTATTGGAATCCTATCACCATTTGCTATCATCACACCCCCAGTAGCTTTCTTTACATCACTCATTAAGCTTCTGTCACTAATCATGTGATGACTTGCTCCAGAATCAATAATGATGGGTTTGTTGGATGTGGATGCTTTGGCAGGAGCACCTTGTCTCCGGGTCGTAGCCAAAGCATACACATACTTGACAAACTCATCCCATTCCTCCTTTGTGACAGGTTCATCCGCTCCTTTTGACTCTAGCTTCCTCATAACCCCACTGCTCTCTTCAGATTCTCCCATGTAAGCTGAGTAGAAACACTCTCCTACTTGCATACTCTCCTTGATATCCTTCCTCCATAATCTGCTCATCATAACCCACATCTTAGAAAGCTTTCTCAACTTTCCCTTCTTGCAGCTTGTACCTCTCTTCCATCTACCTGGCTTCTTGTTTATCTCCCACACATCACAAATGTGTTCAACCAGCTCACATATCTCTCCCATAAGAAAGCTAAAGATCACATCTTGCTTCCTCCTTCCTGTATGAGTTTTCACCATACCCAACTCTGATTCTACTTCTCTCAGCCTCCCCACAAGCTGATACAACTCGTCCTTCCCTTGTCCTAGACTATAGATCACGCCCTTGGCTTCATGAACCTCCAACCTTGCTGTCTGACCTTCTTCAGCAGCTACCTCCTTTAAAGGTTCTACCTTTACTTGAATCTCCTTCAAACTTGCTGTCTGATCTTTCTCAGCAGCTCTCACCTTTAAAGGCTCTTCCTTTACATGATTACTCCAAATCCCACAGCTTTCCAAAGCTGTCTCTACCCAACCTGACCAGATCCACTCATTTTCTCTCCCTTTCTTCACTTGATAACTTGATCTTGTCTTCATCTCTCTGCTCACGTTTGACTCCATCAGATGTCCTCAATAAAACCCAGCAAATGAAGAACAGAGCTCAAAACCACCAAGAACACTCAAGAACATCAAGAACAGCTCAAGAACACAAAACCAGATTTTTAAGAACATGAATAACACACTTCCACCCTTTTAGTAACCTGGCTCTGATACCATAAACACTTTTGTGTATTAGAGTGTGTTTAAGAACAATCAGATTGTTTTGTGTAAGATTAAAGAGATTAAGAGAATAAGTAGAGAGAGAATAGAGAGAATACTCAAAACTCCATTAATTATTAAAGATGAGGTTTACAACATATTTATATGAGTGAGACAATCCATTTTCGAAATGTATCTGATAGGGTAGAGATTCAGAGCATGTGTAGTCAAAGAGAGCTATCCAAAAGCAGCCAATGGGAGTCTTCACATGCTTGATCCCTTTGGCATCTTTTACTAGATGCTGTCTACTTTACAGCCTGTCTCCAGCCTCTCTAGCTGTGAGGAAACCTTATCCAGACTGCCCCTTCCTTATCCAGAAGCTCCTTGGTCGTGGCTAACTCTCCAAGGTGAAGCAAGGTAAGTTTCCAAGCTTTTACTTAGTTACCACAGTAAAACAAAGTTACTGTGGTAAAACTCCAAAGTTACTGTATGTCTCAATCCTCTTTCTCTATCAATGTATTCACTCTTTATTACCTCATCTCAACAAGGAAAACCCATTGGGACAAAACCTTAATGAGGGAAAAAGAGTAAAGATCTCGTGACTAAGGGGATCAGCTGCTTCTCTTCCCAAGATCAATGAGGCCCAATCTGATATGAATGGACTCCATTGTCTTTTGCCTTGCAGCCTTGGTGAATACATCAGCCAACTGATCTTCACTCCTAGTATAACATGGCAAGATGACTCCTAGGACAATCATCTGCCTCACCTTGTGGCAATCAACCTCAATGTGCTTTGTTCTCTCATGGAACACCGAGTTGGAGGCTATGTGAATGGCGGCCTGGTTGTCACAATGCATTGTCATTGGAGTGTCTTGTGCTATCTCCAAATGCTTCAAAATGCCCTTGATCCAAACTAGCTCGTTTGTAAGCTTCAGCATGGCTCTATATTCAGCTTCTGCACTAGAGCATGACACCACCTTTTGTTTCTTACTCTTCCAAGTCACCAAGTTGCCTCCAATGAATGTGCAATAGCCGGTTGTTGATCTTCTGTCAGCTCTATCACCTGCCCAATCAGCATCACAATAGCCCACCACTTCTGTGCTTCCATTGCACCCCATCCATACACCTTGATCCGGCGAGCCATTTAGATACATCAGCAGCCTCTCCACCATACGCCAATGATGTTCCTTGGGAAGCTGCATGTGTTGACTCACCTGATTCACAGCAAAGCATATATCAGGTCTTGTGATGGTTAGATAAATCAATTTGCCAACAAGTTTTCTATAGAGTTTAGGATCATGAAATGGCTTGCTGTCTTCAATCTCCCCCTCTCTTGGTACTTTGTAGCCATCCTCCATTGGCATCCTTGCTGTCTTGCCTCCATAAGCACCTGCACCTTTCAAAAGATCAAGTGTATACTTCCTTTGGGACATGAACAAACCTTCCTTGGATCTACAAATCTCAATTCCAAGAAAGTATTTCATTTCTCCCAAGTCTTTATTTCAAACATAGACTTTAGAAACTCCTTGGTTGCTTTGATACCTTCCTTATCACTTCCTGTGATAATGATATCATCCACATACACAAGGAGAGCAACCATACCTGAGGGAGTAGTGAGGGTAAAGAGAGTATGGTCCAATTCTGACTTTTAAAACCTCGGCCGTTCAGAGTTGTGCTCAACTTGTTGTACCATGCTCTTGGTGATTGCTTCAACCCATAAATGGCTTTCTTTAGCCTCAGTACATTCCCTCTCTTCACTAGATGTTCCAGACCTGGTGGAGGATACATATAGACTTCATCCTCAAGTTCTCCTTGTAGAAATGCATTCTTTACATCCATTTGCCACAATCCCCATCCAAGGTTCACAGCCAAGCTTAAAACAATTCTAATTGTGTGTAGCTTGGCTACTGGTGCAAATGTCTCAATGTAATCCTCTCCATATGTCTGAGTAAACCCTCTTGCTACTAGTCTAGTCTTCTTCCTCTCAATCGACCCATCAGCCTTGTACTTGATTGTAAAGATCCATCTACTAGACACAGCTTTCTTCCCTTTTGGTAGTTCACTCTCATACCATGTATCATTCTTTATCATAGCTCCTGCCTCAGCTCCTACTGATTCCTTCCACTCCTTATCCTCCATTGCCTCTTCATAGCTTCTTGGAATGTGATCCTCATCCAAGTTTACCATAAATGCACAATGTGCTTCTGGATATTGACTGAAAGAACACACGGCCTGAGTAGGATGCTCCACAGCTTGGGCATTGTAGTACACTCTTGTGTTTACCCAACTGGAAGGATCCTTTCTCAGCCTTGTACTTCTTCTTAACATTGGCCCTTCTTGTGCCATCTCTTGTTCTTCTTCTTGTGGCAACATTTCAGATCTTTCTTCTTCTCCTGGCTGACTTGCTTCAGCTCCCTCTTCCCTTAGCTGAACTTCTTCAGCTTCTTCTTGTTGATCATTTGATTCCACAGCTTGATCATGAGAGCCAGAACTCTCTTCTCTACTTGTTTCTTCACGGTTTGGAGTTCTTGTTTCATTCCCCCCTTCATGCTCAAGGTTGGAAGTCTGATGATCCGGTGCTGGAGTCGTGCTTCTCCCCTCCTGATGTCCTTGATTCATGTTGATTCCAAGCCCTTCTAGGATCAACCTCAAGGTTTCAGCTCTATCAGATGTAAGATCCTTCAAATCTTCTTGAATCTGCTCCTCATAATATCCTTTTTCTTCAACAAACTTCACTTCTCTAGATACTAACACTCTCCTTGTGTTAGGATCATAGCACTTGTATCCTTTCTGACTTGATGAGTATCCAATGAACATTGCCTTTGAACTCTTAGCTTCTAGCTTGTTTCTTATCTCTCCAGGCACCATCACAAAACACAAACATCCAAAGATCTTCATATGCTCGAGTGAAGGCTTGTACTGATTCAATACCTCAAATGGTGATTGTCCTTGAAGGATCAGAGTTGGTGTCCTGTTGATGAGATAACAAGCCGTAGCAACTGCATCACTCCAAAACTTCTTAGGCACATTGGATTGAAACATCATGGACCTGGCTACTTCCATCAAGTGCCTGTTCTTCCTTTCAGCCACACCATTCTGTTGTGGTGTATAGGGACAGCTTGTCTGATGAAGTATTCCATGCTGAGATAGGTGTAGCTTGAATGCTTGTCCCGTGTACTCTCCTCCATTATCTGACCTAAAATTTTTATCTTGGCATTGTAATGGTTAGTCACATAGGCTTGAAAGTTTTTAAATGCATCAAGTACCCTATCTTTGGTTGGAATTAAAGTTAACCAGGTGTATTTGGATTTTTCATCAATGAAAGTTACATAGTACTTATGGTTGTCTCTAGAAAGGCAAGGTGCAGTCCAAACATCAGAATGAATAAGATCAAAACATTTTTCATAAACAGTAGTAGACTTGGTAAAGACAGTTCTACAATGCTTGCCTAAAATGCAAGCTTCACACTCATTATTCTCAAAGGAAACACCTGGCAACATCAGTTTTAAAGCCTTATTATGAGGGTGTCCTAATCTAGCATGCCACAATGCATTTTTACTTAAACTAGAACCAGAAACAGAAGTAAATGAGCAGCTATAACTAGAAACAGGAGCAAGATCTTTAAGTAAATACAATTCTCCTTTAGTCACTCCCTTTCCAATCATCTTGCTGCTTTTAATATCCTGAAACTTCACATCATTAGGACTGAATATGACATTGCATTGCAAATCAGTAGCACATTTCTTAACAGATAACAAGTTTGAAGTAAATTCAGGCATATAAAAGGCTTTAGTTTCCTTTCCAAACAGTTTAAGACTTCCTATTCCTCTAATAGGTATCTTATCTCCATTAGCTATCATCACATTACCATTCATTGGTACAATGTTTTTAATCAAACTAGTGTCACTTATCATATGATGAGATGCACCAGAATCAACTACTAAAGGCCTAATGGTATGTGAACTAGCAATATGAGCAAGGATACTAGATGGTTTGAATACATGATCATTCCTAGCAAAACTAGCAGTTCTAGATTGGTTTAATATCTCAATCACATTTTCATGCATCCTATCAGTTCTAGTTAGATTCTCATCATTCTCTATAGCTCTAGCACCAAAGGAATAAGCAAAAGTGTTACCATGCTCTTTGAAGAGCTTGACGAGAGCATCCATGTCGGATTTCCTTAGATACTCTTGATCATAGTTCCCACGGTTGCTTGGGGCTCCAGTGTAGGCTACAAGAGACCTCCCATCACCTCCTTCACGCCCATCTATCTCCTTTCCTTTGCTTGAACCAGCTCCACTCGTTCCATCTGATACATTAGCCCTTGCCTCACGGTCCTTCATGAACTTTGCCGGTTTGAGGTGTGGGTGAAGGATCCAGCATTGACTCTTCTTGTGGCCATGCTTCTTGCAGTGATCACAGTTCCCATTGAACCTCCTCTCCTCATACTTCCCATGCGCAGCAGCCTTATTTGCTTGTGGAGCTTCACTCCCCTCCTCTTGAGTTGCTTGGCTTGCAAGAGAAAGGTCTCCTTTCTTGGCAAACAACCCAATGGAGCCTTGCTCCTTCTGAATCCGCGCACACACATCCTCAAGGTCAGGTAGAGTGTCTTCTCTAAGCAGGTGCTGGATGAGACCATTATACGCCGGGTTTAGGGTGAGAAGTAGGCCAAAGACCTTGTCTTGCTCTCTTCTCTTGTTGAGCTCATCTGCATCTGTAGTGCTTGGCCTTAACATCTCCATCTCGGACCATAGTGATCTGAATCTCCCAAGGTGTTTAGTGAACTCCATATCCTCTTGTACCAGGTTGTTGATTGCTTGCTTCACCTCAAACACCCTGCTCAAGTTTGATGTATTCCCATACACCTTCTTCAGTGTGTCCCACAGCTCCTTAGCAGACTCACAGTAGCTGTAGGCATCTAAGATTGCTGGCTCAAGAGATGCGTGAAGCACTGACATCACCAGCATGTCCTCTTGATACCATTTCTCAGCCGCGTTGCTTGCAGCCTCACCATCATCCTCTCCTTGAGTGATGAGTTTTGGAGCTTCTCCGGGGGTGATATGCTTCCACAACCCTTTGCTTCCCACCGTGGTTCTCACCATCCTTGACCACACCAAGTAGTTGTTTCCCTTGAAACACACAGCTACCTTCATGTTCATGTTCATCCCACTCTCCATGTTGAATGATGAACTCTCTAAGCTTCAGAAACTTTATCTTGAGTTGAATGATTTGTAGAAACCTTCACAGCCTCGATCTTCAACCCACGCAGCTTCAGATAACACCCCACGACCAGTCTTGAACTTGAAAAGTACCCAGAACCTCTCAAACACACAAGAACACACAAGAGTTTCTTCAAAGCTTCAACCTTGAAACTTCAAAGAATCTCACATGACCTCAGGTTCTCACTAACCTGGCTCTGATACCATGATAGTTTTAGTGATGTTAAGAGTAATCTGAGTGTTTAGAGAAGATTAGAATAAGTTTAGAGAAGATTTAAAGACAAAACCGAGATTAAGAGACTAGAGAGAGTTTTAGAGAGACTAAGAGAGACTCATAACTTGCTTAATCTTTATTAATGAGAGAGTTTACACTTATATAGGAAACTTAAGACACTAGGGTTTTGATTGTATAAAGGAGAAAGCATGTGAAGTCAATAGCCAGCTAAGGTCGCATTTGAATCCTTCCAATGAGAGTCTCCACATGTGTAAGGCATCTTTGAATATGCCTTTACCTTTCCAGCTCCTGCCAGGCTGTTAGACACGCTCCTCCTTATCCTCTCAACGTCCGGATCAAGCTCAGCCTTAAGGTAAAGTAACTCTAGCTGGTTTACTCTTAAGGTAAAGGTAACTTCTGGTCGAGTGTACTTGGTACGGACGGTACGGCCATGTACGGCCTTGTACGGACGTCCGTACCATGTTGCCCAAAGTTCCCTCATTCTCTTCCTCCCCTTCTCTTCAACTCCTATATACTCAACTCATCTCAACAACAGGTTCAATCCATGAGCAATATTAAAGCTATGCACAACAGTTTCAATCAAAACCAATGATGCAAGCAACTTAGACAATTTCTAATTGATGCAAGACTTTCATTGATGGATTAAATTTAGGCATTAGCATCAGACCACAATAGGATTGAACTTAGACAGAATGAGACATGCTTATGTATGCAAAACAACTTTTTAAACATGATGCAAGCAGTAGAGACATTCTACTCAATTCTACAACACATTCATGATGATTCAAGCTATGGCAACACAGAAAACACTGTAATAAACAAGATATGAGATTCTGGGACACTAGACATTACTTAATGTCAACAAGACAATGCAGCAACAAAATATTTTCAGTGCAATTAGCCTAGACATTCTACTAGAAGCTATAAACTATTAATGGAACTTTCAATAGGGAAATCACAGAGCATAATCAAGATATAGACCTATCAAGAAATATTAAAATAGATGAGACTAGGTTTACTCCCTTGTTTAAGATGATGAGAAGTGGTCCTTAATGTCGCCACTTGAATCCTCACTTCTTCTTCTCCTCTCATTGCAATCACCCTTCTGAATTTGCCACCATGATGGAATGCTTATGGAATTTTCAGCTACTTCTTCAATCACCTCACACTAGAAGCCGCCTTGATAGAGTAGCCTTCTTCTTCACACAGCCAAGAGTGCTCTGTCTTAGTTTGAGCACTCTCTTGAATAAGCACGCCACTGCGTAGACCCGGTTGGCTTCTTCTTCAATTACTTGCAATGGTAAGGAGGGGAACACCAGTGAGCTTAAGTGAGTTTTACAACCATCTGCGCTTCACCCTTCTTGTAACAACTCTCCATTGCACACACAATGGGCACCATTCATTCTCTTTCAACTCGGATTTGATGATGAACTAGGAACACCTTTTGTGAACCTGAAACATCACTCAAACTCCAGCAAGGATAAGACACAATTGCATTGGGATCAATCCTTGACTTCATCAAGTTTTATCACCAATGTCTCAGGCTTTATTACACTAGACAGAATCAAGAAAATGTCAAGTTCTTATCTGTGCAAGCAACATTTCTCTAAATACTAAGCAAGACCTTATCAGATTCAAGCCAAAGTATTTAGACAATTTTAACAACTCCTTAATATTCAACTTAGACTTTAATCTAAATGCAATAATACAAGGCAGCAACAAGACAGTATGCATTAATTAACCTTAATCAGTTTCTAACTCATGAAAGGAAGCATGATTAGATAATATAAACTATCATCTTAACAAGACAATTCAATTTAGAACTGGCATTAAGCATTTCAAACATTTTCAATTGTATTGATATCAATCCTTGATTGATAAATCATCAAATTTGATTCCCAATATCACAAGCAATGCAACAGATAGACACAAGGCATTATCAAGTTATAATCTTTGCAAGCAAATCTCTAAGCACAAGAATGATCATAACAGATTCAATACAAGCTACCTAGGCAATTTTAAAGCTTCTTTACTGAGCAATTTAGACATGAATCTAATGCTTCAATGTAAGACAGCCACAAGATGATAACATGCATTAATCTTTATCAGTCTCTAACACATGAATGCAACCAGTTTTGACAGTACCATTTAGCACATTAATACACATTCATTTAGAGCTGGGATTAAGCAATAACATTATCAACCAACATCAGACACAATGCATAACCTTAGGTGATTTCATTTCATGAAAGCAATCAGGTTTAGACAACTTCTAACTATCTAACAAGCCTCACTAGAATCAGGTTTAAGCATTTTTAAACTTTTCAACCACCAAACAAGACTTTTTAAGCATTCTGGGACAGATTCTAAAATTCATTTAGCAATCTTTAAACAATCCTCAGGTTTTCAATCACATCACAACATCACAACCAGTCAATATACTCAAGCTTTATACAAGAGAAAGAGGTTTCTTACAGCCAAGGAACTAGTGTCATGGCAAGACAGTGAGCTGTTGGTGTCAACTCCAACTTCTCCTTCTCCCATGGACGTTTCTCTTGCACTCTCCATGTCAAAGACCACACCTTTCTTCATGTTGAATTCGCCACACCAGTACCAGCTGAAAGCTGTCACCTTTCCCATTGCTTCCAAGGTTCTTTCTTCTTCATGGGCTTCATGAGAGAGTGTAGATCAGCCAGAGACAGCTTCTGGACACCATGGATGAGCACACCTTCTTCTTGAAGAGTTGAACAGCCGGCTGGACCATGGAGCTTCTTCTTGGCTTCAAGCGACATGGAGGAG
This sequence comes from Brassica napus, assembly GCF_020379485.1. Taxonomy (NCBI): domain Eukaryota; kingdom Viridiplantae; phylum Streptophyta; class Magnoliopsida; order Brassicales; family Brassicaceae; genus Brassica; species Brassica napus. Next base: position 443,499 of record NW_026014500.1, on the reverse strand, counting down.
AGCTATGAGCTTCAGCGGAAGCAAGAACCAAGTTCAGATGAACCTGGCTCTGATACCATGTGATTTTTAAAGAGATCTCTACTCTGGTTGTATGTGTGTGTGTATAAACTCCAATGGAGAAAGATGAGAGCTTGTTCTAGGTGATTTAAGAACAGAGATTGATGAGAGTATTTAAGTGTTTATGAGACTAAAGAGAATGAGATTAGAGACTGAGAGACTAAGAGAATAAGTGTTTAGAGATTAGAGTTTCAGATTCAAGAACTAGTTTTCATTTCCGTGAAGGAGAGGGAAATCCCCCTAACTCTCTTAAGAGTTACAATTTCGTCCATACATCTGTTTATATAGGCTGTTACAATCTGAGACATCATAAACCTATATCTAATGGCTGTAAATCACTTAAGAGGAATGGATGGTGTAGATGATCTGGTCTTGTTGCAATCTGAGTAGTTGATGCTGATTGGTTAAGAGGAGATGGAGCCTGATTGGTTTAATTCAAAATGGGGAAGGCTGAACTGTGATTGGCTCTCCTTAGGCTCCTCCTAATCTGTCCACAGATCAGTCCAGGTTCATGGTCGTGGCTCCCCTTGTCTTTACAGCCAAGGCCAGCCTGTCCCATGACCAAACTAGCCAATCACACTCCAATGGCATCTTCTTGATTCTCCTTTGATGCCATCTGATCAGAACCTTATCCACATGACTGGGACCACTTTTATAACTCCCAAACCTTGCCCAGACATTGCACAAGCATTCCCAGGATGTCAGGTTCGCCCTATTTTTTCACCAACTCCAAAACTTCTCAAATGGCCGAGTTATGCAAATCTGGGTCGCCCTGGTCCGTACGGATCCGTACTGTCCGTACACGTCCGTACTGCCTCGCCCTATCTTTGCACACTCGCCCATTTGGTCCCAAATACACTTCTAAGTCTCTCCTAGACTTTGCCCTAACTTTGCACATCCATCAGGACACTTCTGGACACCTTGCCCTATCTTTTGCACAAGCCCCAACTAAACTCAACACTTTTAGTTTCTCCATTTCTTCTCTTCAAGTTAACAGTTGTCATATTTCGAAACAGGAAAACTGGGATCACCTGATTTGAAAGTGGGATAACTTCTTCATCCTAATTCCTATGAGAATTATTTCACTTCCTGGTGATTCTCCACTACTTTTTGTATATAAATACAGCTTCTTACATCGCGATTAATCCTGATTTGATTAGAATGATGAGGAAGTTGTTATATTCCCAAACAGGAAAACTGGGATCACCTGATTTGAAAGTGGGATAACTTCTTCATCCTAATTCCTATGAGATTTATTCCACTTCCTGGTGATTCTCCACTTCTTTATGTATCCAAATACATCTTCTTACATCGCGATTCATCCTGGTTTGATTAGAATGACGAGGAAGTTGTCATATTCCCAAACAGAAAACTGGGATCACCTTATTTGAAAGTGGGATAACTTCTTCATCCTAATTCCTATGAGAATTATTCCACTTCCTGGTGATTCTCCACTACTTTTTGTATACAAATACAGCTTCTTACATCGCGATTCATCCTGGTTTGATCAGAATGACGAGGAAGTTGTCATATTCCCAAACAGGAAAACTGGGATCACCTTATTTGAAAGTGGGATAACTTCTTCATCCTAATTCCTATAAGAATTATTCAATTTCCTGGTGATTCTACACTACTTTTTGTATACAAATACAGCTTTTTACATCGTGATTCATCCTGATTTGATAGAATGACGAGGAAGTTGTCATATTCCCAAACAGGAAAACTGGGATCACCTGATTTGAAAGTGGGATAACTTCTTCATCCTAATTCCTATGAGATTTATTCCACTTCCTGGTGATTCTCCACTACTTTTTGTATACAAATACAGCTTCTTACATCGCGATTCATCCTGATTTGATTAGAATGACGAGGAAGTTGTCATATTCCCAAACAGGAAAACTGGGATCACCTGATTTGAAAGTGGGATAACTTCTTCATCCTAATTCCTATGAGATTTATTCCACTTCCTGGTGATTCTCCACTACTTTATGTATCCAAATACAGCTTCTTACATCGCGATTCATCCTGGTTTGATTAGAATGACGAGGAAGTTGTCATATTCCCAAACAGGAAAACTGGGATCACCTGATTTGAAAGTGGGATAACTTCTTCATCCTAATTCCTATGAGAATTATTCCACTTCCTGGTGATTCTCCACTACTTTATGTATCCAAATACAGCTTCTTACATCGCGATTCATCCTGGTTTGATTAGAATGACGAGGAAGTTGTCATATTCCCAAACAGGAAAACTGGGATCACCTGATTTGAAAGTGGGATAACTTCTTCATCCTAACTCCTATGAGATTTATTCCACTTCCTGGTGATTCTCCACTACTTTATGTATCCAAATATAGCTTCTTACATCGCGATTCATCCTGGTTTGATCAGAATGACGAGGAAGTTGTCATATTCCCAAACAGGAAAACTGGGATCACCTGATTTGAAAGTGGGATAACTTCTTCATCCTAACTCCTATGAGATTTATTCCACTTCCTGGTGATTCTCCACTACTTTATGTATCCAAATACAGCTTCTTACATCGCGATTCATCCTGGTTTGATTAGAATGACGAGGAAGTTGTCATATTCCCAAACAGGAAAACTGGGATCACCTGATTTGAAAGTGGGATAACTTCTTCATCCTAATTCCTATGAGATTATTCCACTTCCTGGTGATTCTCCACTACTTTATGTATCCAAATACAGCTTCTTACATCGCGATTCATCCTGGTTTGATCAGAATGACGAGGAAGTTGTCATATTCCCAAACAGGAAAACTGGGATCACCTGATTTGAAAGTGGGATAACTTCTTCATCCTAACTCCTATGAGATTTATTCCACTTCCTGGTGATTCTCCACTACTTTATGTATCCAAATACAGCTTCTTACATCGCGATTCATCCTGGTTTGATCAGAATGACGAGGAAGTTGTCATATTCCCAAACAGGAAAACTGGGATCACCTGATTTGAAAGTGGGATAACTTCTTCATCCTAACTCCTATGAGATTTATTCCACTTCCTGGTGATTCTCCACTACTTTATGTATCCAAATACAGCTTCTTACATCGCGATTCATCCTGGTTTGATTAGAATGACGAGGAAGTTGTCATATTCCCAAACAGGAAAACTGGGATCACCTGATTTGAAAGTGGGATAACTTCTTCATCCTAATTCCTATGAGATTATTCCACTTCCTGGTGATTCTCCACTACTTTATGTATCCAAATACAGCTTCTTACATCGCGATTCATCCTGGTTTGATTAGAATGACGAGGAAGTTGTCATATTCCCAAACAGGAAAACTGGGATCACCTGATTTGAAAGTGGGATAACTTCTTCATCCTAATTCCTATGAGATTTATTCCACTTCCTGGTGATTCTCCACTACTTTATGTATCCAAATACAGCTTCTTACATCGCGATTCATCCTGGTTTGTTCAGAATGACGAGGAAGTTGTCATATTCCCAAACAGGAAAACTGGGATCACCTGATTTGAAAGTGGGATAACTTCTTCATCCTAACTCCTATGAGATTTATTCCACTTCCTGGTGATTCTCCACTACTTTATGTATCCAAATACAGCTTCTTACATCGCGATTCATCCTGGTTTGATTAGAATGACGAGGAAGTTGTCATATTCCCAAACAGGAAAACTGGGATCACCTGATTTGAAAGTGGGATAACTTCTTCATCCTAATTCCTATGAGAATTATTCCACTTCCTGGTGATTCTCCACTACTTTATGTATCCAAATACAGCTTCTTACATCGCGATTCATCCTGGTTTGATTAGAATGACGAGGAAGTTGTCATATTCCCAAACAGGAAAACTGGGATCACCTGATTTGAAAGTGGGATAACTTCTTCATCCTAACTCCTATGAGATTTATTCCACTTCCTGGTGATTCTCCACTACTTTATGTATCCAAATACAGCTTCTTACATCGCGATTCATCCTGGTTTGATCAGAATGACGAGGAAGTTGTCATATTCCCAAACAGGAAAACTGGGATCACCTGATTTGAAAGTGGGATAACTTCTTCATCCTAATTCCTATGAGATTTATTCCACTTCCTGGTGATTCTCCACTACTTTATGTATCCAAATACAGCTTCTTACATCGCGATTCATCCTGGTTTGATCAGAATGACGAGGAAGTTGTCATATTCCCAAACAGGAAAACTGGGATCACCTGATTTGAAAGTGGGATAACTTCTTCATCCTAATTCCTATGAGATTTATTCCACTTCCTGGTGATTCTCCACTACTTTATGTATCCAAATACAGCTTCTTACATCGCGATTCATCCTGGTTTGATCAGAATGACGAGGAAGTTGTCATATTCCCAAACAGGAAAACTGGGATCACCTGATTTGAAAGTGGGATAACTTCTTCATCCTAATTCCTATGAGATTTATTCCACTTCCTGGTGATTCTCCACTACTTTATGTATCCAAATACAGCTTCTTACATCGCGATTCATCCTGGTTTGATCAGAATGACGAGGAAGTTGTCATATTCCCAAACAGGAAAACTGGGATCACCTGATTTGAAAGTGGGATAACTTCTTCATCCTAATTCCTATGAGATTTATTCCACTTCCTGGTGATTCTCCACTACTTTATGTATCCAAATACAGCTTCTTACATCGCGATTCATCCTGGTTTGATCAGAATGACGAGGAAGTTGTCATATTCCCAAACAGGAAAACTGGGATCACCTGATTTGAAAGTGGGATAACTTCTTCATCCTAACTCCTATGAGATTTATTCCACTTCCTGGTGATTCTCCACTACTTTATGTATCCAAATACAGCTTCTTACATCGCGATTCATCCTGGTTTGATCAGAATGACGAGGAAGTTGTCATATTCCCAAACAGGAAAACTGGGATCACCTGATTTGAAAGTGGGATAACTTCTTCATCCTAACTCCTATGAGATTTATTCCACTTCCTGGTGATTCTCCACTACTTTATGTATCCAAATACAGCTTCTTACATCGCGATTCATCCTGGTTTGATCAGAATGACGAGGAAGTTGTCATATTCCCAAACAGGAAAACTGGGATCACCTGATTTGAAAGTGGGATAACTTCTTCATCCTAACTCCTATGAGATTTATTCCACTTCCTGGTGATTCTCCACTACTTTATGTATCCAAATACAGCTTCTTACATCGCGATTCATCCTGGTTTGATCAGAATGACGAGGAAGTTGTCATATTCCCAAACAGGAAAACTGGGATCACCTGATTTGAAAGTGGGATAACTTCTTCATCCTAATTCCTATGAGATTTATTCCACTTCCTGGTGATTCTCCACTACTTTGTGTATCCAAATACAGCTTCTTACATCGCGATTCATCCTGGTTTGATCAGAATGACGAGGAAGTTGTCATATTCCCAAACAGGAAAACTGGGATCACCTGATTTGAAAGTGGGATAACTTCTTCATCCTAATTCCTATGAGATTTATTCCACTTCCTGGTGATTCTCCACTACTTTATGTATCCAAATACAGCTTCTTACATCGCGATTCATCCTGGTTTGATCAGAATGACGAGGAAGTTGTCATATTCCCAAACAGGAAAACTGGGATCACCTGATTTGAAAGTGGGATAACTTCTTCATCCTAACTCCTATGAGATTTATTCCACTTCCTGGTGATTCTCCACTACTTTATGTATCCAAATACAGCTTCTTACATCGCGATTCATCCTGGTTTGATCAGAATGACGAGGAAGTTGTCATATTCCCAAACAGGAAAACTGGGATCACCTGATTTGAAAGTGGGATAACTTCTTCATCCTAATTCCTATGAGATTTATTCCACTTCCTGGTGATTCTCCACTACTTTATGTATCCAAATACAGCTTCTTACATCGCGATTCATCCTGGTTTGATCAGAATGACGAGGAAGTTGTCATATTCCCAAACAGGAAAACTGGGATCACCTGATTTGAAAGTGGGATAACTTCTTCATCCTAACTCCTATGAGATTTATTCCACTTCCTGGTGATTCTCCACTACTTTATGTATCCAAATACAGCTTCTTACATCGCGATTCATCCTGGTTTGATCAGAATGACGAGGAAGTTGTCATATTCCCAAACAGGAAAACTGGGATCACCTGATTTGAAAGTGGGATAACTTCTTCATCCTAACTCCTATGAGATTTATTCCACTTCCTGGTGATTCTCCACTACTTTATGTATCCAAATACAGCTTCTTACATCGCGATTCATCCTGGTTTGATCAGAATGACGAGGAAGTTGTCATATTCCCAAACAGGAAAACTGGGATCACCTGATTTGAAAGTGGGATAACTTCTTCATCCTAACTCCTATGAGATTTATTCCACTTCCTGGTGATTCTCCACTACTTTATGTATCCAAATACAGCTTCTTACATCGCGATTCATCCTGGTTTGATCAGAATGACGAGGAAGTTGTCATATTCCCAAACAGGAAAACTGGGATCACCTGATTTGAAAGTGGGATAACTTCTTCATCCTAACTCCTATGAGATTTATTCCACTTCCTGGTGATTCTCCACTACTTTATGTATCCAAATACAGCTTCTTACATCGCGATTCATCCTGGTTTGATCAGAATGACGAGGAAGTTGTCATATTCCCAAACAGGAAAACTGGGATCACCTGATTTGAAAGTGGGATAACTTCTTCATCCTAATTCCTATGAGATTTATTCCACTTCCTGGTGATTCTCCACTACTTTATGTATCCAAATACAGCTTCTTACATCGCGATTCATCCTGGTTTGATCAGAATGACGAGGAAGTTGTCATATTCCCAAACAGGAAAACTGGGATCACCTGATTTGAAAGTGGGATAACTTCTTCATCCTAATTCCTATGAGATTTATTCCACTTCCTGGTGATTCTCCACTACTTTATGTATCCAAATACAGCTTCTTACATCGCGATTCATCCTGGTTTGATCAGAATGACGAGGAAGTTGTCATATTCCCAAACAGGAAAACTGGGATCACCTGATTTGAAAGTGGGATAACTTCTTCATCCTAACTCCTATGAGATTTATTCCACTTCCTGGTGATTCTCCACTACTTTATGTATCCAAATACAGCTTCTTACATCGCGATTCATCCTGGTTTGATCAGAATGACGAGGAAGTTGTCATATTCCCAAACAGGAAAACTGGGATCACCTGATTTGAAAGTGGGATAACTTCTTCATCCTAACTCCTATGAGATTTATTCCACTTCCTGGTGATTCTCCACTACTTTATGTATCCAAATACAGCTTCTTACATCGCGATTCATCCTGGTTTGATCAGAATGACGAGGAAGTTGTCATATTCCCAAACAGGAAAACTGGGATCACCTGATTTGAAAGTGGGATAACTTCTTCATCCTAACTCCTATGAGATTTATTCCACTTCCTGGTGATTCTCCACTACTTTATGTATCCAAATACAGCTTCTTACATCGCGATTCATCCTGGTTTGATCAGAATGACGAGGAAGTTGTCATATTCCCAAACAGGAAAACTGGGATCACCTGATTTGAAAGTGGGATAACTTCTTCATCCTAACTCCTATGAGATTTATTCCACTTCCTGGTGATTCTCCACTACTTTATGTATCCAAATACAGCTTCTTACATCGCGATTCATCCTGGTTTGATCAGAATGACGAGGAAGTTGTCATATTCCCAAACAGGAAAACTGGGATCACCTGATTTGAAAGTGGGATAACTTCTTCATCCTAACTCCTATGAGATTTATTCCACTTCCTGGTGATTCTCCACTACTTTATGTATCCAAATACAGCTTCTTACATCGCGATTCATCCTGGTTTGATCAGAATGACGAGGAAGTTGTCATATTCCCAAACAGGAAAACTGGGATCACCTGATTTGAAAGTGGGATAACTTCTTCATCCTAACTCCTATGAGATTTATTCCACTTCCTGGTGATTCTCCACTACTTTATGTATCCAAATACAGCTTCTTACATCGCGATTCATCCTGGTTTGATCAGAATGACGAGGAAGTTGTCATATTCCCAAACAGGAAAACTGGGATCACCTGATTTGAAAGTGGGATAACTTCTTCATCCTAACTCCTATGAGATTTATTCCACTTCCTGGTGATTCTCCACTACTTTATGTATCCAAATACAGCTTCTTACATCGCGATTCATCCTGGTTTGATCAGAATGACGAGGAAGTTGTCATATTCCCAAACAGGAAAACTGGGATCACCTGATTTGAAAGTGGGATAACTTCTTCATCCTAACTCCTATGAGATTTATTCCACTTCCTGGTGATTCTCCACTACTTTATGTATCCAAATACAGCTTCTTACATCGCGATTCATCCTGGTTTGATCAGAATGACGAGGAAGTTGTCATATTCCCAAACAGGAAAACTGGGATCACCTGATTTGAAAGTGGGATAACTTCTTCATCCTAACTCCTATGAGATTTATTCCACTTCCTGGTGATTCTCCACTACTTTATGTATCCAAATACAGCTTCTTACATCGCGATTCATCCTGGTTTGATCAGAATGACGAGGAAGTTGTCATATTCCCAAACAGGAAAACTGGGATCACCTGATTTGAAAGTGGGATAACTTCTTCATCCTAATTCCTATGAGATTTATTCCACTTCCTGGTGATTCTCCACTACTTTATGTATCCAAATACAGCTTCTTACATCGCGATTCATCCTGGTTTGATCAGAATGACGAGGAAGTTGTCATATTCCCAAACAGGAAAACTGGGATCACCTGATTTGAAAGTGGGATAACTTCTTCATCCTAATTCCTATGAGATTTATTCCACTTCCTGGTGATTCTCCACTACTTTATGTATCCAAATACAGCTTCTTACATCGCGATTCATCCTGGTTTGATCAGAATGACGAGGAAGTTGTCATATTCCCAAACAGGAAAACTGGGATCACCTGATTTGAAAGTGGGATAACTTCTTCATCCTAACTCCTATGAGATTTATTCCACTTCCTGGTGATTCTCCACTACTTTATGTATCCAAATACAGCTTCTTACATCGCGATTCATCCTGGTTTGATCAGAATGACGAGGAAGTTGTCATATTCCCAAACAGGAAAACTGGGATCACCTGATTTGAAAGTGGGATAACTTCTTCATCCTAACTCCTATGAGATTTATTCCACTTCCTGGTGATTCTCCACTACTTTATGTATCCAAATACAGCTTCTTACATCGCGATTCATCCTGGTTTGATCAGAATGACGAGGAAGTTGTCATATTCCCAAACAGGAAAACTGGGATCACCTGATTTGAAAGTGGGATAACTTCTTCATCCTAATTCCTATGAGATTTATTCCACTTCCTGGTGATTCTCCACTACTTTATGTATCCAAATACAGCTTCTTACATCGCGATTCATCCTGGTTTGATCAGAATGACGAGGAAGTTGTCATATTCCCAAACAGGAAAACTGGGATCACCTGATTTGAAAGTGGGATAACTTCTTCATCCTAACTCCTATGAGATTTATTCCACTTCCTGGTGATTCTCCACTACTTTATGTATCCAAATACAGCTTCTTACATCGCGATTCATCCTGGTTTGATCAGAATGACGAGGAAGTTGTCATATTCCCAAACAGGAAAACTGGGATCACCTGATTTGAAAGTGGGATAACTTCTTCATCCTAACTCCTATGAGATTTATTCCACTTCCTGGTGATTCTCCACTACTTTATGTATCCAAATACAGCTTCTTACATCGCGATTCATCCTGGTTTGATCAGAATGACGAGGAAGTTGTCATATTCCCAAACAGGAAAACTGGGATCACCTGATTTGAAAGTGGGATAACTTCTTCATCCTAACTCCTATGAGATTTATTCCACTTCCTGGTGATTCTCCACTACTTTATGTATCCAAATACAGCTTCTTACATCGCGATTCATCCTGGTTTGATCAGAATGACGAGGAAGTTGTCATATTCCCAAACAGGAAAACTGGGATCACCTGATTTGAAAGTGGGATAACTTCTTCATCCTAACTCCTATGAGATTTATTCCACTTCCTGGTGATTCTCCACTACTTTATGTATCCAAATACAGCTTCTTACATCGCGATTCATCCTGGTTTGATCAGAATGACGAGGAAGTTGTCATATTCCCAAACAGGAAAACTGGGATCACCTGATTTGAAAGTGGGATAACTTCTTCATCCTAACTCCTATGAGATTTATTCCACTTCCTGGTGATTCTCCACTACTTTATGTATCCAAATACAGCTTCTTACATCGCGATTCATCCTGGTTTGATCAGAATGACGAGGAAGTTGTCATATTCCCAAACAGGAAAACTGGGATCACCTGATTTGAAAGTGGGATAACTTCTTCATCCTAACTCCTATGAGATTTATTCCACTTCCTGGTGATTCTCCACTACTTTATGTATCCAAATACAGCTTCTTACATCGCGATTCATCCTGGTTTGATCAGAATGACGAGGAAGTTGTCATATTCCCAAACAGGAAAACTGGGATCACCTGATTTGAAAGTGGGATAACTTCTTCATCCTAATTCCTATGAGATTTATTCCACTTCCTGGTGATTCTCCACTACTTTATGTATCCAAATACAGCTTCTTACATCGCGATTCATCCTGGTTTGATCAGAATGACGAGGAAGTTGTCATATTCCCAAACAGGAAAACTGGGATCACCTGATTTGAAAGTGGGATAACTTCTTCATCCTAACTCCTATGAGATTTATTCCACTTCCTGGTGATTCTCCACTACTTTATGTATCCAAATACAGCTTCTTACATCGCGATTCATCCTGGTTTGATCAGAATGACGAGGAAGTTGTCATATTCCCAAACAGGAAAACTGGGATCACCTGATTTGAAAGTGGGATAACTTCTTCATCCTAATTCCTATGAGATTTATTCCACTTCCTGGTGATTCTCCACTACTTTATGTATCCAAATACAGCTTCTTACATCGCGATTCATCCTGGTTTGATCAGAATGACGAGGAAGTTGTCATATTCCCAAACAGGAAAACTGGGATCACCTGATTTGAAAGTGGGATAACTTCTTCATCCTAACTCCTATGAGATTTATTCCACTTCCTGGTGATTCTCCACTACTTTATGTATCCAAATACAGCTTCTTACATCGCGATTCATCCTGGTTTGATCAGAATGACGAGGAAGTTGTCATATTCCCAAACAGGAAAACTGGGATCACCTGATTTGAAAGTGGGATAACTTCTTCATCCTAACTCCTATGAGATTTATTCCACTTCCTGGTGATTCTCCACTACTTTATGTATCCAAATACAGCTTCTTACATCGCGATTCATCCTGGTTTGATCAGAATGACGAGGAAGTTGTCATATTCCCAAACAGGAAAACTGGGATCACCTGATTTGAAAGTGGGATAACTTCTTCATCCTAACTCCTATGAGATTTATTCCACTTCCTGGTGATTCTCCACTACTTTATGTATCCAAATACAGCTTCTTACATCGCGATTCATCCTGGTTTGATCAGAATGACGAGGAAGTTGTCATATTCCCAAACAGGAAAACTGGGATCACCTGATTTGAAAGTGGGATAACTTCTTCATCCTAATTCCTATGAGATTTATTCCACTTCCTGGTGATTCTCCACTACTTTATGTATCCAAATACAGCTTCTTACATCGCGATTCATCCTGGTTTGATCAGAATGACGAGGAAGTTGTCATATTCCCAAACAGGAAAACTGGGATCACCTGATTTGAAAGTGGGATAACTTCTTCATCCTAACTCCTATGAGATTTATTCCACTTCCTGGTGATTCTCCACTACTTTATGTATCCAAATACAGCTTCTTACATCGCGATTCATCCTGGTTTGATCAGAATGACGAGGAAGTTGTCATATTCCCAAACAGGAAAACTGGGATCACCTGATTTGAAAGTGGGATAACTTCTTCATCCTAATTCCTATGAGATTTATTCCACTTCCTGGTGATTCTCCACTACTTTATGTATCCAAATACAGCTTCTTACATCGCGATTCATCCTGGTTTGATCAGAATGACGAGGAAGTTGTCATATTCCCAAACAGGAAAACTGGGATCACCTGATTTGAAAGTGGGATAACTTCTTCATCCTAACTCCTATGAGATTTATTCCACTTCCTGGTGATTCTCCACTACTTTATGTATCCAAATACAGCTTCTTACATCGCGATTCATCCTGGTTTGATCAGAATGACGAGGAAGTTGTCATATTCCCAAACAGGAAAACTGGGATCACCTGATTTGAAAGTGGGATAACTTCTTCATCCTAACTCCTATGAGATTTATTCCACTTCCTGGTGATTCTCCACTACTTTATGTATCCAAATACAGCTTCTTACATCGCGATTCATCCTGGTTTGATCAGAATGACGAGGAAGTTGTCATATTCCCAAACAGGAAAACTGGGATCACCTGATTTGAAAGTGGGATAACTTCTTCATCCTAATTCCTATGAGATTTATTCCACTTCCTGGTGATTCTCCACTACTTTATGTATCCAAATACAGCTTCTTACATCGCGATTCATCCTGGTTTGATCAGAATGACGAGGAAGTTGTCATATTCCCAAACAGGAAAACTGGGATCACCTGATTTGAAAGTGGGATAACTTCTTCATCCTAACTCCTATGAGATTTATTCCACTTCCTGGTGATTCTCCACTACTTTATGTATCCAAATACAGCTTCTTACATCGCGATTCATCCTGGTTTGATCAGAATGACGAGGAAGTTGTCATATTCCCAAACAGGAAAACTGGGATCACCTGATTTGAAAGTGGGATAACTTCTTCATCCTAACTCCTATGAGATTTATTCCACTTCCTGGTGATTCTCCACTACTTTATGTATCCAAATACAGCTTCTTACATCGCGATTCATCCTGGTTTGATCAGAATGACGAGGAAGTTGTCATATTCCCAAACAGGAAAACTGGGATCACCTGATTTGAAAGTGGGATAACTTCTTCATCCTAACTCCTATGAGATTTATTCCACTTCCTGGTGATTCTCCACTACTTTATGTATCCAAATACAGCTTCTTACATCGCGATTCATCCTGGTTTGATCAGAATGACGAGGAAGTTGTCATATTCCCAAACAGGAAAACTGGGATCACCTGATTTGAAAGTGGGATAACTTCTTCATCCTAATTCCTATGAGATTTATTCCACTTCCTGGTGATTCTCCACTACTTTATGTATCCAAATACAGCTTCTTACATCGCGATTCATCCTGGTTTGATCAGAATGACGAGGAAGTTGTCATATTCCCAAACAGGAAAACTGGGATCACCTGATTTGAAAGTGGGATAACTTCTTCATCCTAACTCCTATGAGATTTATTCCACTTCCTGGTGATTCTCCACTACTTTATGTATCCAAATACAGCTTCTTACATCGCGATTCATCCTGGTTTGATCAGAATGACGAGGAAGTTGTCATATTCCCAAACAGGAAAACTGGGATCACCTGATTTGAAAGTGGGATAACTTCTTCATCCTAACTCCTATGAGATTTATTCCACTTCCTGGTGATTCTCCACTACTTTATGTATCCAAATACAGCTTCTTACATCGCGATTCATCCTGGTTTGATCAGAATGACGAGGAAGTTGTCATATTCCCAAACAGGAAAACTGGGATCACCTGATTTGAAAGTGGGATAACTTCTTCATCCTAACTCCTATGAGATTTATTCCACTTCCTGGTGATTCTCCACTACTTTATGTATCCAAATACAGCTTCTTACATCGCGATTCATCCTGGTTTGATCAGAATGACGAGGAAGTTGTCATATTCCCAAACAGGAAAACTGGGATCACCTGATTTGAAAGTGGGATAACTTCTTCATCCTAATTCCTATGAGATTTATTCCACTTCCTGGTGATTCTCCACTACTTTATGTATCCAAATACAGCTTCTTACATCGCGATTCATCCTGGTTTGATCAGAATGACGAGGAAGTTGTCATATTCCCAAACAGGAAAACTGGGATCACCTGATTTGAAAGTGGGATAACTTCTTCATCCTAATTCCTATGAGATTTATTCCACTTCCTGGTGATTCTCCACTACTTTATGTATCCAAATACAGCTTCTTACATCGCGATTCATCCTGGTTTGATCAGAATGACGAGGAAGTTGTCATATTCCCAAACAGGAAAACTGGGATCACCTGATTTGAAAGTGGGATAACTTCTTCATCCTAACTCCTATGAGATTTATTCCACTTCCTGGTGATTCTCCACTACTTTATGTATCCAAATACAGCTTCTTACATCGCGATTCATCCTGGTTTGATCAGAATGACGAGGAAGTTGTCATATTCCCAAACAGGAAAACTGGGATCACCTGATTTGAAAGTGGGATAACTTCTTCATCCTAATACTATGAGATTTATTCCACTTCCTGGTGATTCTCCACTACTTTATGTATCCAAATACAGCTTCTTACATCGCGATTCATCCTGGTTTGATCAGAATGACGAGGAAGTTGTCATATTCCCAAACAGGAAAACTGGGATCACCTGATTTGAAAGTGGGATAACTTCTTCATCCTAATTCCTATGAGATTTATTCCACTTCCTGGTGATTCTCCACTACTTTATGTATCCAAATACAGCTTCTTACATCGCGATTCATCCTGGTTTGATCAGAATGACGAGGAAGTTGTCATATTCCCAAACAGGAAAACTGGGATCACCTGATTTGAAAGTGGGATAACTTCTTCATCCTAACTCCTATGAGATTTATTCCACTTCCTGGTGATTCTCCACTACTTTATGTATCCAAATACAGCTTCTTACATCGCGATTCATCCTGGTTTGATCAGAATGACGAGGAAGTTGTCATATTCCCAAACAGGAAAACTGGGATCACCTGATTTGAAAGTGGGATAACTTCTTCATCCTAATTCCTATGAGATTTATTCCACTTCCTGGTGATTCTCCACTACTTTATGTATCCAAATACAGCTTCTTACATCGCGATTCATCCTGGTTTGATCAGAATGACGAGGAAGTTGTCATATTCCCAAACAGGAAAACTGGGATCACCTGATTTGAAAGTGGGATAACTTCTTCATCCTAATTCCTATGAGATTTATTCCACTTCCTGGTGATTCTCCACTACTTTATGTATCCAAATACAGCTTCTTACATCGCGATTCATCCTGGTTTGATCAGAATGACGAGGAAGTTGTCATATTCCCAAACAGGAAAACTGGGATCACCTGATTTGAAAGTGGGATAACTTCTTCATCCTAATTCCTATGAGATTTATTCCACTTCCTGGTGATTCTCCACTACTTTATGTATCCAAATACAGCTTCTTACATCGCGATTCATCCTGGTTTGATCAGAATGACGAGGAAGTTGTCATATTCCCAAACAGGAAAACTGGGATCACCTGATTTGAAAGTGGGATAACTTCTTCATCCTAATTCCTATGAGATTTATTCCACTTCCTGGTGATTCTCCACTACTTTATGTATCCAAATACAGCTTCTTACATCGCGATTCATCCTGGTTTGATCAGAATGACGAGGAAGTTGTCATATTCCCAAACAGGAAAACTGGGATCACCTGATTTGAAAGTGGGATAACTTCTTCATCCTAATTCCTATGAGATTTATTCCACTTCCTGGTGATTCTCCACTACTTTATGTATCCAAATACAGCTTCTTACATCGCGATTCATCCTGGTTTGATCAGAATGACGAGGAAGTTGTCATATTCCCAAACAGGAAAACTGGGATCACCTGATTTGAAAGTGGGATAACTTCTTCATCCTAATTCCTATGAGATTTATTCCACTTCCTGGTGATTCTCCACTACTTTATGTATCCAAATACAGCTTCTTACATCGCGATTCATCCTGGTTTGATCAGAATGACGAGGAAGTTGTCATATTCCCAAACAGGAAAACTGGGATCACCTGATTTGAAAGTGGGATAACTTCTTCATCCTAACTCCTATGAGATTTATTCCACTTCCTGGTGATTCTCCACTACTTTATGTATCCAAATACAGCTTCTTACATCGCGATTCATCCTGGTTTGATCAGAATGACGAGGAAGTTGTCATATTCCCAAACAGGAAAACTGGGATCACCTGATTTGAAAGTGGGATAACTTCTTCATCCTAACTCCTATGAGATTTATTCCACTTCCTGGTGATTCTCCACTACTTTATGTATCCAAATACAGCTTCTTACATCGCGATTCATCCTGGTTTGATCAGAATGACGAGGAAGTTGTCATATTCCCAAACAGGAAAACTGGGATCACCTGATTTGAAAGTGGGATAACTTCTTCATCCTAATTCCTATGAGATTTATTCCACTTCCTGGTGATTCTCCACTACTTTATGTATCCAAATACAGCTTCTTACATCGCGATTCATCCTGGTTTGATCAGAATGACGAGGAAGTTGTCATATTCCCAAACAGGAAAACTGGGATCACCTGATTTGAAAGTGGGATAACTTCTTCATCCTAATTCCTATGAGATTTATTCCACTTCCTGGTGATTCTCCACTACTTTATGTATCCAAATACAGCTTCTTACATCGCGATTCATCCTGGTTTGATCAGAATGACGAGGAAGTTGTCATATTCCCAAACAGGAAAACTGGGATCACCTGATTTGAAAGTGGGATAACTTCTTCATCCTAACTCCTATGAGATTTATTCCACTTCCTGGTGATTCTCCACTACTTTATGTATCCAAATACAGCTTCTTACATCGCGATTCATCCTGGTTTGATCAGAATGACGAGGAAGTTGTCATATTCCCAAACAGGAAAACTGGGATCACCTGATTTGAAAGTGGGATAACTTCTTCATCCTAACTCCTATGAGATTTATTCCACTTCCTGGTGATTCTCCACTACTTTATGTATCCAAATACAGCTTCTTACATCGCGATTCATCCTGGTTTGATCAGAATGACGAGGAAGTTGTCATATTCCCAAACAGGAAAACTGGGATCACCTGATTTGAAAGTGGGATAACTTCTTCATCCTAATTCCTATGAGATTTATTCCACTTCCTGGTGATTCTCCACTACTTTATGTATCCAAATACAGCTTCTTACATCGCGATTCATCCTGGTTTGATCAGAATGACGAGGAAGTTGTCATATTCCCAAACAGGAAAACTGGGATCACCTGATTTGAAAGTGGGATAACTTCTTCATCCTAATTCCTATGAGATTTATTCCACTTCCTGGTGATTCTCCACTACTTTATGTATCCAAATACAGCTTCTTACATCGCGATTCATCCTGGTTTGATCAGAATGACGAGGAAGTTGTCATATTCCCAAACAGGAAAACTGGGATCACCTGATTTGAAAGTGGGATAACTTCTTCATCCTAATTCCTATGAGATTTATTCCACTTCCTGGTGATTCTCCACTACTTTATGTATCCAAATACAGCTTCTTACATCGCGATTCATCCTGGTTTGATCAGAATGACGAGGAAGTTGTCATATTCCCAAACAGGAAAACTGGGATCACCTGATTTGAAAGTGGGATAACTTCTTCATCCTAATTCCTATGAGATTTATTCCACTTCCTGGTGATTCTCCACTACTTTATGTATCCAAATACAGCTTCTTACATCGCGATTCATCCTGGTTTGATCAGAATGACGAGGAAGTTGTCATATTCCCAAACAGGAAAACTGGGATCACCTGATTTGAAAGTGGGATAACTTCTTCATCCTAATTCCTATGAGATTTATTCCACTTCCTGGTGATTCTCCACTACTTTATGTATCCAAATACAGCTTCTTACATCGCGATTCATCCTGGTTTGATCAGAATGACGAGGAAGTTGTCATATTCCCAAACAGGAAAACTGGGATCACCTGATTTGAAAGTGGGATAACTTCTTCATCCTAACTCCTATGAGATTTATTCCACTTCCTGGTGATTCTCCACTACTTTATGTATCCAAATACAGCTTCTTACATCGCGATTCATCCTGGTTTGATCAGAATGACGAGGAAGTTGTCATATTCCCAAACAGGAAAACTGGGATCACCTGATTTGAAAGTGGGATAACTTCTTCATCCTAACTCCTATGAGATTTATTCCACTTCCTGGTGATTCTCCACTACTTTATGTATCCAAATACAGCTTCTTACATCGCGATTCATCCTGGTTTGATCAGAATGACGAGGAAGTTGTCATATTCCCAAACAGGAAAACTGGGATCACCTGATTTGAAAGTGGGATAACTTCTTCATCCTAACTCCTATGAGATTTATTCCACTTCCTGGTGATTCTCCACTACTTTATGTATCCAAATACAGCTTCTTACATCGCGATTCATCCTGGTTTGATCAGAATGACGAGGAAGTTGTCATATTCCCAAACAGGAAAACTGGGATCACCTGATTTGAAAGTGGGATAACTTCTTCATCCTAATTCCTATGAGATTTATTCCACTTCCTGGTGATTCTCCACTACTTTATGTATCCAAATACAGCTTCTTACATCGCGATTCATCCTGGTTTGATCAGAATGACGAGGAAGTTGTCATATTCCCAAACAGGAAAACTGGGATCACCTGATTTGAAAGTGGGATAACTTCTTCATCCTAATTCCTATGAGATTTATTCCACTTCCTGGTGATTCTCCACTACTTTATGTATCCAAATACAGCTTCTTACATCGCGATTCATCCTGGTTTGATCAGAATGACGAGGAAGTTGTCATATTCCCAAACAGGAAAACTGGGATCACCTGATTTGAAAGTGGGATAACTTCTTCATCCTAATTCCTATGAGATTTATTCCACTTCCTGGTGATTCTCCACTACTTTATGTATCCAAATACAGCTTCTTACATCGCGATTCATCCTGGTTTGATCAGAATGACGAGGAAGTTGTCATATTCCCAAACAGGAAAACTGGGATCACCTGATTTGAAAGTGGGATAACTTCTTCATCCTAATTCCTATGAGATTTATTCCACTTCCTGGTGATTCTCCACTACTTTATGTATCCAAATACAGCTTCTTACATCGCGATTCATCCTGGTTTGATCAGAATGACGAGGAAGTTGTCATATTCCCAAACAGGAAAACTGGGATCACCTGATTTGAAAGTGGGATAACTTCTTCATCCTAATTCCTATGAGATTTATTCCACTTCCTGGTGATTCTCCACTACTTTATGTATCCAAATACAGCTTCTTACATCGCGATTCATCCTGGTTTGATCAGAATGACGAGGAAGTTGTCATATTCCCAAACAGGAAAACTGGGATCACCTGATTTGAAAGTGGGATAACTTCTTCATCCTAATTCCTATGAGATTTATTCCACTTCCTGGTGATTCTCCACTACTTTATGTATCCAAATACAGCTTCTTACATCGCGATTCATCCTGGTTTGATCAGAATGACGAGGAAGTTGTCATATTCCCAAACAGGAAAACTGGGATCACCTGATTTGAAAGTGGGATAACTTCTTCATCCTAATTCCTATGAGATTTATTCCACTTCCTGGTGATTCTCCACTACTTTATGTATCCAAATACAGCTTCTTACATCGCGATTCATCCTGGTTTGATCAGAATGACGAGGAAGTTGTCATATTCCCAAACAGGAAAACTGGGATCACCTGATTTGAAAGTGGGATAACTTCTTCATCCTAACTCCTATGAGATTTATTCCACTTCCTGGTGATTCTCCACTACTTTATGTATCCAAATACAGCTTCTTACATCGCGATTCATCCTGGTTTGATCAGAATGACGAGGAAGTTGTCATATTCCCAAACAGGAAAACTGGGATCACCTGATTTGAAAGTGGGATAACTTCTTCATCCTAATTCCTATGAGATTTATTCCACTTCCTGGTGATTCTCCACTACTTTATGTATCCAAATACAGCTTCTTACATCGCGATTCATCCTGGTTTGATCAGAATGACGAGGAAGTTGTCATATTCCCAAACAGGAAAACTGGGATCACCTGATTTGAAAGTGGGATAACTTCTTCATCCTAATTCCTATGAGATTTATTCCACTTCCTGGTGATTCTCCACTACTTTATGTATCCAAATACAGCTTCTTACATCGCGATTCATCCTGGTTTGATCAGAATGACGAGGAAGTTGTCATATTCCCAAACAGGAAAACTGGGATCACCTGATTTGAAAGTGGGATAACTTCTTCATCCTAATTCCTATGAGATTTATTCCACTTCCTGGTGATTCTCCACTACTTTATGTATCCAAATACAGCTTCTTACATCGCGATTCATCCTGGTTTGATCAGAATGACGAGGAAGTTGTCATATTCCCAAACAGGAAAACTGGGATCACCTGATTTGAAAGTGGGATAACTTCTTCATCCTAATTCCTATGAGATTTATTCCACTTCCTGGTGATTCTCCACTACTTTATGTATCCAAATACAGCTTCTTACATCGCGATTCATCCTGGTTTGATCAGAATGACGAGGAAGTTGTCATATTCCCAAACAGGAAAACTGGGATCACCTGATTTGAAAGTGGGATAACTTCTTCATCCTAATTCCTATGAGATTTATTCCACTTCCTGGTGATTCTCCACTACTTTATGTATCCAAATACAGCTTCTTACATCGCGATTCATCCTGGTTTGATCAGAATGACGAGGAAGTTGTCATATTCCCAAACAGGAAAACTGGGATCACCTGATTTGAAAGTGGGATAACTTCTTCATCCTAATTCCTATGAGATTTATTCCACTTCCTGGTGATTCTCCACTACTTTATGTATCCAAATACAGCTTCTTACATCGCGATTCATCCTGGTTTGATCAGAATGACGAGGAAGTTGTCATATTCCCAAACAGGAAAACTGGGATCACCTGATTTGAAAGTGGGATAACTTCTTCATCCTAATTCCTATGAGATTTATTCCACTTCCTGGTGATTCTCCACTACTTTATGTATCCAAATACAGCTTCTTACATCGCGATTCATCCTGGTTTGATCAGAATGACGAGGAAGTTGTCATATTCCCAAACAGGAAAACTGGGATCACCTGATTTGAAAGTGGGATAACTTCTTCATCCTAATTCCTATGAGATTTATTCCACTTCCTGGTGATTCTCCACTACTTTATGTATCCAAATACAGCTTCTTACATCGCGATTCATCCTGGTTTGATCAGAATGACGAGGAAGTTGTCATATTCCCAAACAGGAAAACTGGGATCACCTGATTTGAAAGTGGGATAACTTCTTCATCCTAATTCCTATGAGATTTATTCCACTTCCTGGTGATTCTCCACTACTTTATGTATCCAAATACAGCTTCTTACATCGCGATTCATCCTGGTTTGATCAGAATGACGAGGAAGTTGTCATATTCCCAAACAGGAAAACTGGGATCACCTGATTTGAAAGTGGGATAACTTCTTCATCCTAATTCCTATGAGATTTATTCCACTTCCTGGTGATTCTCCACTACTTTATGTATCCAAATACAGCTTCTTACATCGCGATTCATCCTGGTTTGATCAGAATGACGAGGAAGTTGTCATATTCCCAAACAGGAAAACTGGGATCACCTGATTTGAAAGTGGGATAACTTCTTCATCCTAATTCCTATGAGATTTATTCCACTTCCTGGTGATTCTCCACTACTTTATGTATCCAAATACAGCTTCTTACATCGCGATTCATCCTGGTTTGATCAGAATGACGAGGAAGTTGTCATATTCCCAAACAGGAAAACTGGGATCACCTGATTTGAAAGTGGGATAACTTCTTCATCCTAACTCCTATGAGATTTATTCCACTTCCTGGTGATTCTCCACTACTTTATGTATCCAAATACAGCTTCTTACATCGCGATTCATCCTGGTTTGATCAGAATGACGAGGAAGTTGTCATATTCCCAAACAGGAAAACTGGGATCACCTGATTTGAAAGTGGGATAACTTCTTCATCCTAATTCCTATGAGATTTATTCCACTTCCTGGTGATTCTCCACTACTTTATGTATCCAAATACAGCTTCTTACATCGCGATTCATCCTGGTTTGATCAGAATGACGAGGAAGTTGTCATATTCCCAAACAGGAAAACTGGGATCACCTGATTTGAAAGTGGGATAACTTCTTCATCCTAATTCCTATGAGATTTATTCCACTTCCTGGTGATTCTCCACTACTTTATGTATCCAAATACAGCTTCTTACATCGCGATTCATCCTGGTTTGATCAGAATGACGAGGAAGTTGTCATATTCCCAAACAGGAAAACTGGGATCACCTGATTTGAAAGTGGGATAACTTCTTCATCCTAATTCCTATGAGATTTATTCCACTTCCTGGTGATTCTCCACTACTTTATGTATCCAAATACAGCTTCTTACATCGCGATTCATCCTGGTTTGATCAGAATGACGAGGAAGTTGTCATATTCCCAAACAGGAAAACTGGGATCACCTGATTTGAAAGTGGGATAACTTCTTCATCCTAATTCCTATGAGATTTATTCCACTTCCTGGTGATTCTCCACTACTTTATGTATCCAAATACAGCTTCTTACATCGCGATTCATCCTGGTTTGATCAGAATGACGAGGAAGTTGTCATATTCCCAAACAGGAAAACTGGGATCACCTGATTTGAAAGTGGGATAACTTCTTCATCCTAACTCCTATGAGATTTATTCCACTTCCTGGTGATTCTCCACTACTTTATGTATCCAAATACAGCTTCTTACATCGCGATTCATCCTGGTTTGATCAGAATGACGAGGAAGTTGTCATATTCCCAAACAGGAAAACTGGGATCACCTGATTTGAAAGTGGGATAACTTCTTCATCCTAACTCCTATGAGATTTATTCCACTTCCTGGTGATTCTCCACTACTTTATGTATCCAAATACAGCTTCTTACATCGCGATTCATCCTGGTTTGATCAGAATGACGAGGAAGTTGTCATATTCCCAAACAGGAAAACTGGGATCACCTGATTTGAAAGTGGGATAACTTCTTCATCCTAACTCCTATGAGATTTATTCCACTTCCTGGTGATTCTCCACTACTTTATGTATCCAAATACAGCTTCTTACATCGCGATTCATCCTGGTTTGATCAGAATGACGAGGAAGTTGTCATATTCCCAAACAGGAAAACTGGGATCACCTGATTTGAAAGTGGGATAACTTCTTCATCCTAACTCCTATGAGATTTATTCCACTTCCTGGTGATTCTCCACTACTTTATGTATCCAAATACAGCTTCTTACATCGCGATTCATCCTGGTTTGATCAGAATGACGAGGAAGTTGTCATATTCCCAAACAGGAAAACTGGGATCACCTGATTTGAAAGTGGGATAACTTCTTCATCCTAATTCCTATGAGATTTATTCCACTTCCTGGTGATTCTCCACTACTTTATGTATCCAAATACAGCTTCTTACATCGCGATTCATCCTGGTTTGATCAGAATGACGAGGAAGTTGTCATATTCCCAAACAGGAAAACTGGGATCACCTGATTTGAAAGTGGGATAACTTCTTCATCCTAATTCCTATGAGATTTATTCCACTTCCTGGTGATTCTCCACTACTTTATGTATCCAAATACAGCTTCTTACATCGCGATTCATCCTGGTTTGATCAGAATGACGAGGAAGTTGTCATATTCCCAAACAGGAAAACTGGGATCACCTGATTTGAAAGTGGGATAACTTCTTCATCCTAATTCCTATGAGATTTATTCCACTTCCTGGTGATTCTCCACTACTTTATGTATCCAAATACAGCTTCTTACATCGCGATTCATCCTGGTTTGATCAGAATGACGAGGAAGTTGTCATATTCCCAAACAGGAAAACTGGGATCACCTGATTTGAAAGTGGGATAACTTCTTCATCCTAATTCCTATGAGATTTATTCCACTTCCTGGTGATTCTCCACTACTTTATGTATCCAAATACAGCTTCTTACATCGCGATTCATCCTGGTTTGATCAGAATGACGAGGAAGTTGTCATATTCCCAAACAGGAAAACTGGGATCACCTGATTTGAAAGTGGGATAACTTCTTCATCCTAATTCCTATGAGATTTATTCCACTTCCTGGTGATTCTCCACTACTTTATGTATCCAAATACAGCTTCTTACATCGCGATTCATCCTGGTTTGATCAGAATGACGAGGAAGTTGTCATATTCCCAAACAGGAAAACTGGGATCACCTGATTTGAAAGTGGGATAACTTCTTCATCCTAATTCCTATGAGATTTATTCCACTTCCTGGTGATTCTCCACTACTTTATGTATCCAAATACAGCTTCTTACATCGCGATTCATCCTGGTTTGATCAGAATGACGAGGAAGTTGTCATATTCCCAAACAGGAAAACTGGGATCACCTGATTTGAAAGTGGGATAACTTCTTCATCCTAATTCCTATGAGATTTATTCCACTTCCTGGTGATTCTCCACTACTTTATGTATCCAAATACAGCTTCTTACATCGCGATTCATCCTGGTTTGATCAGAATGACGAGGAAGTTGTCATATTCCCAAACAGGAAAACTGGGATCACCTGATTTGAAAGTGGGATAACTTCTTCATCCTAATTCCTATGAGATTTATTCCACTTCCTGGTGATTCTCCACTACTTTATGTATCCAAATACAGCTTCTTACATCGCGATTCATCCTGGTTTGATCAGAATGACGAGGAAGTTGTCATATTCCCAAACAGGAAAACTGGGATCACCTGATTTGAAAGTGGGATAACTTCTTCATCCTAATTCCTATGAGATTTATTCCACTTCCTGGTGATTCTCCACTACTTTATGTATCCAAATACAGCTTCTTACATCGCGATTCATCCTGGTTTGATCAGAATGACGAGGAAGTTGTCATATTCCCAAACAGGAAAACTGGGATCACCTGATTTGAAAGTGGGATAACTTCTTCATCCTAATTCCTATGAGATTTATTCCACTTCCTGGTGATTCTCCACTACTTTATGTATCCAAATACAGCTTCTTACATCGCGATTCATCCTGGTTTGATCAGAATGACGAGGAAGTTGTCATATTCCCAAACAGGAAAACTGGGATCACCTGATTTGAAAGTGGGATAACTTCTTCATCCTAATTCCTATGAGATTTATTCCACTTCCTGGTGATTCTCCACTACTTTATGTATCCAAATACAGCTTCTTACATCGCGATTCATCCTGGTTTGATCAGAATGACGAGGAAGTTGTCATATTCCCAAACAGGAAAACTGGGATCACCTGATTTGAAAGTGGGATAACTTCTTCATCCTAATTCCTATGAGATTTATTCCACTTCCTGGTGATTCTCCACTACTTTATGTATCCAAATACAGCTTCTTACATCGCGATTCATCCTGGTTTGATCAGAATGACGAGGAAGTTGTCATATTCCCAAACAGGAAAACTGGGATCACCTGATTTGAAAGTGGGATAACTTCTTCATCCTAATTCCTATGAGATTTATTCCACTTCCTGGTGATTCTCCACTACTTTATGTATCCAAATACAGCTTCTTACATCGCGATTCATCCTGGTTTGATCAGAATGACGAGGAAGTTGTCATATTCCCAAACAGGAAAACTGGGATCACCTGATTTGAAAGTGGGATAACTTCTTCATCCTAATTCCTATGAGATTTATTCCACTTCCTGGTGATTCTCCACTACTTTATGTATCCAAATACAGCTTCTTACATCGCGATTCATCCTGGTTTGATCAGAATGACGAGGAAGTTGTCATATTCCCAAACAGGAAAACTGGGATCACCTGATTTGAAAGTGGGATAACTTCTTCATCCTAATTCCTATGAGATTTATTCCACTTCCTGGTGATTCTCCACTACTTTATGTATCCAAATACAGCTTCTTACATCGCGATTCATCCTGGTTTGATCAGAATGACGAGGAAGTTGTCATATTCCCAAACAGGAAAACTGGGATCACCTGATTTGAAAGTGGGATAACTTCTTCATCCTAACTCCTATGAGATTTATTCCACTTCCTGGTGATTCTCCACTACTTTATGTATCCAAATACAGCTTCTTACATCGCGATTCATCCTGGTTTGATCAGAATGACGAGGAAGTTGTCATATTCCCAAACAGGAAAACTGGGATCACCTGATTTGAAAGTGGGATAACTTCTTCATCCTAATTCCTATGAGATTTATTCCACTTCCTGGTGATTCTCCACTACTTTATGTATCCAAATACAGCTTCTTACATCGCGATTCATCCTGGTTTGATCAGAATGACGAGGAAGTTGTCATATTCCCAAACAGGAAAACTGGGATCACCTGATTTGAAAGTGGGATAACTTCTTCATCCTAACTCCTATGAGATTTATTCCACTTCCTGGTGATTCTCCACTACTTTATGTATCCAAATACAGCTTCTTACATCGCGATTCATCCTGGTTTGATCAGAATGACGAGGAAGTTGTCATATTCCCAAACAGGAAAACTGGGATCACCTGATTTGAAAGTGGGATAACTTCTTCATCCTAACTCCTATGAGATTTATTCCACTTCCTGGTGATTCTCCACTACTTTATGTATCCAAATACAGCTTCTTACATCGCGATTCATCCTGGTTTGATCAGAATGACGAGGAAGTTGTCATATTCCCAAACAGGAAAACTGGGATCACCTGATTTGAAAGTGGGATAACTTCTTCATCCTAATTCCTATGAGATTTATTCCACTTCCTGGTGATTCTCCACTACTTTATGTATCCAAATACAGCTTCTTACATCGCGATTCATCCTGGTTTGATCAGAATGACGAGGAAGTTGTCATATTCCCAAACAGGAAAACTGGGATCACCTGATTTGAAAGTGGGATAACTTCTTCATCCTAATTCCTATGAGATTTATTCCACTTCCTGGTGATTCTCCACTACTTTATGTATCCAAATACAGCTTCTTACATCGCGATTCATCCTGGTTTGATCAGAATGACGAGGAAGTTGTCATATTCCCAAACAGGAAAACTGGGATCACCTGATTTGAAAGTGGGATAACTTCTTCATCCTAACTCCTATGAGATTTATTCCACTTCCTGGTGATTCTCCACTACTTTATGTATCCAAATACAGCTTCTTACATCGCGATTCATCCTGGTTTGATCAGAATGACGAGGAAGTTGTCATATTCCCAAACAGGAAAACTGGGATCACCTGATTTGAAAGTGGGATAACTTCTTCATCCTAACTCCTATGAGATTTATTCCACTTCCTGGTGATTCTCCACTACTTTATGTATCCAAATACAGCTTCTTACATCGCGATTCATCCTGGTTTGATCAGAATGACGAGGAAGTTGTCATATTCCCAAACAGGAAAACTGGGATCACCTGATTTGAAAGTGGGATAACTTCTTCATCCTAACTCCTATGAGATTTATTCCACTTCCTGGTGATTCTCCACTACTTTATGTATCCAAATACAGCTTCTTACATCGCGATTCATCCTGGTTTGATCAGAATGACGAGGAAGTTGTCATATTCCCAAACAGGAAAACTGGGATCACCTGATTTGAAAGTGGGATAACTTCTTCATCCTAATTCCTATGAGATTTATTCCACTTCCTGGTGATTCTCCACTACTTTATGTATCCAAATACAGCTTCTTACATCGCGATTCATCCTGGTTTGATCAGAATGACGAGGAAGTTGTCATATTCCCAAACAGGAAAACTGGGATCACCTGATTTGAAAGTGGGATAACTTCTTCATCCTAACTCCTATGAGATTTATTCCACTTCCTGGTGATTCTCCACTACTTTATGTATCCAAATACAGCTTCTTACATCGCGATTCATCCTGGTTTGATCAGAATGACGAGGAAGTTGTCATATTCCCAAACAGGAAAACTGGGATCACCTGATTTGAAAGTGGGATAACTTCTTCATCCTAATTCCTATGAGATTTATTCCACTTCCTGGTGATTCTCCACTACTTTATGTATCCAAATACAGCTTCTTACATCGCGATTCATCCTGGTTTGATCAGAATGACGAGGAAGTTGTCATATTCCCAAACAGGAAAACTGGGATCACCTGATTTGAAAGTGGGATAACTTCTTCATCCTAACTCCTATGAGATTTATTCCACTTCCTGGTGATTCTCCACTACTTTATGTATCCAAATACAGCTTCTTACATCGCGATTCATCCTGGTTTGATCAGAATGACGAGGAAGTTGTCATATTCCCAAACAGGAAAACTGGGATCACCTGATTTGAAAGTGGGATAACTTCTTCATCCTAATTCCTATGAGATTTATTCCACTTCCTGGTGATTCTCCACTACTTTATGTATCCAAATACAGCTTCTTACATCGCGATTCATCCTGGTTTGATCAGAATGACGAGGAAGTTGTCATATTCCCAAACAGGAAAACTGGGATCACCTGATTTGAAAGTGGGATAACTTCTTCATCCTAATTCCTATGAGATTTATTCCACTTCCTGGTGATTCTCCACTACTTTATGTATCCAAATACAGCTTCTTACATCGCGATTCATCCTGGTTTGATCAGAATGACGAGGAAGTTGTCATATTCCCAAACAGGAAAACTGGGATCACCTGATTTGAAAGTGGGATAACTTCTTCATCCTAACTCCTATGAGATTTATTCCACTTCCTGGTGATTCTCCACTACTTTATGTATCCAAATACAGCTTCTTACATCGCGATTCATCCTGGTTTGATCAGAATGACGAGGAAGTTGTCATATTCCCAAACAGGAAAACTGGGATCACCTGATTTGAAAGTGGGATAACTTCTTCATCCTAACTCCTATGAGATTTATTCCACTTCCTGGTGATTCTCCACTACTTTATGTATCCAAATACAGCTTCTTACATCGCGATTCATCCTGGTTTGATCAGAATGACGAGGAAGTTGTCATATTCCCAAACAGGAAAACTGGGATCACCTGATTTGAAAGTGGGATAACTTCTTCATCCTAATTCCTATGAGATTTATTCCACTTCCTGGTGATTCTCCACTACTTTATGTATCCAAATACAGCTTCTTACATCGCGATTCATCCTGGTTTGATCAGAATGACGAGGAAGTTGTCATATTCCCAAACAGGAAAACTGGGATCACCTGATTTGAAAGTGGGATAACTTCTTCATCCTAATTCCTATGAGATTTATTCCACTTCCTGGTGATTCTCCACTACTTTATGTATCCAAATACAGCTTCTTACATCGCGATTCATCCTGGTTTGATCAGAATGACGAGGAAGTTGTCATATTCCCAAACAGGAAAACTGGGATCACCTGATTTGAAAGTGGGATAACTTCTTCATCCTAACTCCTATGAGATTTATTCCACTTCCTGGTGATTCTCCACTACTTTATGTATCCAAATACAGCTTCTTACATCGCGATTCATCCTGGTTTGATCAGAATGACGAGGAAGTTGTCATATTCCCAAACAGGAAAACTGGGATCACCTGATTTGAAAGTGGGATAACTTCTTCATCCTAACTCCTATGAGATTTATTCCACTTCCTGGTGATTCTCCACTACTTTATGTATCCAAATACAGCTTCTTACATCGCGATTCATCCTGGTTTGATCAGAATGACGAGGAAGTTGTCATATTCCCAAACAGGAAAACTGGGATCACCTGATTTGAAAGTGGGATAACTTCTTCATCCTAATTCCTATGAGATTTATTCCACTTCCTGGTGATTCTCCACTACTTTATGTATCCAAATACAGCTTCTTACATCGCGATTCATCCTGGTTTGATCAGAATGACGAGGAAGTTGTCATATTCCCAAACAGGAAAACTGGGATCACCTGATTTGAAAGTGGGATAACTTCTTCATCCTAACTCCTATGAGATTTATTCCACTTCCTGGTGATTCTCCACTACTTTATGTATCCAAATACAGCTTCTTACATCGCGATTCATCCTGGTTTGATCAGAATGACGAGGAAGTTGTCATATTCCCAAACAGGAAAACTGGGATCACCTGATTTGAAAGTGGGATAACTTCTTCATCCTAACTCCTATGAGATTTATTCCACTTCCTGGTGATTCTCCACTACTTTATGTACCCAAATACAGCTTCTTACATCACGATTCATCCTGGTTTGATTCATCCTGGTTTGAATGACGAGGAAGTTGTCATATTCCCAAACAGGAAAACTGGGATCACCTGATTTGAAAGTGGGATAACTTCTTCATCCTAACTCCTATGAGATTTATTCCACTTCCTGGTGATTCTCCACTACTTTATGTATCCAAATACAGCTTCTTACATCGCGATTCATCCTGGTTTGATCAGAATGACGAGGAAGTTGTCATATTCCCAAACAGGAAAACTGGGATCACCTGATTTGAAAGTGGGATAACTTCTTCATCCTAACTCCTATGAGATTTATTCCACTTCCTGGTGATTCTCCACTACTTTATGTATCCAAATACAGCTTCTTACATCGCGATTCATCCTGGTTTGATCAGAATGACGAGGAAGTTGTCATATTCCCAAACAGGAAAACTGGGATCACCTGATTTGAAAGTGGGATAACTTCTTCATCCTAACTCCTATGAGATTTATTCCACTTCCTGGTGATTCTCCACTACTTTATGTATCCAAATACAGCTTCTTACATCGCGATTCATCCTGGTTTGATCAGAATGACGAGGAAGTTGTCATATTCCCAAACAGGAAAACTGGGATCACCTGATTTGAAAGTGGGATAACTTCTTCATCCTAATTCCTATGAGATTTATTCCACTTCCTGGTGATTCTCCACTACTTTATGTATCCAAATACAGCTTCTTACATCGCGATTCATCCTGGTTTGATCAGAATGACGAGGAAGTTGTCATATTCCCAAACAGGAAAACTGGGATCACCTGATTTGAAAGTGGGATAACTTCTTCATCCTAACTCCTATGAGATTTATTCCACTTCCTGGTGATTCTCCACTACTTTATGTATCCAAATACAGCTTCTTACATCGCGATTCATCCTGGTTTGATCAGAATGACGAGGAAGTTGTCATATTCCCAAACAGGAAAACTGGGATCACCTGATTTGAAAGTGGGATAACTTCTTCATCCTAATTCCTATGAGATTTATTCCACTTCCTGGTGATTCTCCACTACTTTATGTATCCAAATACAGCTTCTTACATCGCGATTCATCCTGGTTTGATCAGAATGACGAGGAAGTTGTCATATTCCCAAACAGGAAAACTGGGATCACCTGATTTGAAAGTGGGATAACTTCTTCATCCTAACTCCTATGAGATTTATTCCACTTCCTGGTGATTCTCCACTACTTTATGTATCCAAATACAGCTTCTTACATCGCGATTCATCCTGGTTTGATCAGAATGACGAGGAAGTTGTCATATTCCCAAACAGGAAAACTGGGATCACCTGATTTGAAAGTGGGATAACTTCTTCATCCTAACTCCTATGAGATTTATTCCACTTCCTGGTGATTCTCCACTACTTTATGTATCCAAATACAGCTTCTTACATCGCGATTCATCCTGGTTTGATCAGAATGACGAGGAAGTTGTCATATTCCCAAACAGGAAAACTGGGATCACCTGATTTGAAAGTGGGATAACTTCTTCATCCTAACTCCTATGAGATTTATTCCACTTCCTGGTGATTCTCCACTACTTTATGTATCCAAATACAGCTTCTTACATCGCGATTCATCCTGGTTTGATCAGAATGACGAGGAAGTTGTCATATTCCCAAACAGGAAAACTGGGATCACCTGATTTGAAAGTGGGATAACTTCTTCATCCTAATTCCTATGAGATTTATTCCACTTCCTGGTGATTCTCCACTACTTTATGTATCCAAATACAGCTTCTTACATCGCGATTCATCCTGGTTTGATCAGAATGACGAGGAAGTTGTCATATTCCCAAACAGGAAAACTGGGATCACCTGATTTGAAAGTGGGATAACTTCTTCATCCTAATTCCTATGAGATTTATTCCACTTCCTGGTGATTCTCCACTACTTTATGTATCCAAATACAGCTTCTTACATCGCGATTCATCCTGGTTTGATCAGAATGACGAGGAAGTTGTCATATTCCCAAACAGGAAAACTGGGATCACCTGATTTGAAAGTGGGATAACTTCTTCATCCTAATTCCTATGAGATTTATTCCACTTCCTGGTGATTCTCCACTACTTTATGTATCCAAATACAGCTTCTTACATCGCGATTCATCCTGGTTTGATCAGAATGACGAGGAAGTTGTCATATTCCCAAACAGGAAAACTGGGATCACCTGATTTGAAAGTGGGATAACTTCTTCATCCTAACTCCTATGAGATTTATTCCACTTCCTGGTGATTCTCCACTACTTTATGTATCCAAATACAGCTTCTTACATCGCGATTCATCCTGGTTTGATCAGAATGACGAGGAAGTTGTCATATTCCCAAACAGGAAAACTGGGATCACCTGATTTGAAAGTGGGATAACTTCTTCATCCTAATTCCTATGAGATTTATTCCACTTCCTGGTGATTCTCCACTACTTTATGTATCCAAATACAGCTTCTTACATCGCGATTCATCCTGGTTTGATCAGAATGACGAGGAAGTTGTCATATTCCCAAACAGGAAAACTGGGATCACCTGATTTGAAAGTGGGATAACTTCTTCATCCTAATTCCTATGAGATTTATTCCACTTCCTGGTGATTCTCCACTACTTTATGTATCCAAATACAGCTTCTTACATCGCGATTCATCCTGGTTTGATCAGAATGACGAGGAAGTTGTCATATTCCCAAACAGGAAAACTGGGATCACCTGATTTGAAAGTGGGATAACTTCTTCATCCTAACTCCTATGAGATTTATTCCACTTCCTGGTGATTCTCCACTACTTTATGTATCCAAATACAGCTTCTTACATCGCGATTCATCCTGGTTTGATCAGAATGACGAGGAAGTTGTCATATTCCCAAACAGGAAAACTGGGATCACCTGATTTGAAAGTGGGATAACTTCTTCATCCTAACTCCTATGAGATTTATTCCACTTCCTGGTGATTCTCCACTACTTTATGTATCCAAATACAGCTTCTTACATCGCGATTCATCCTGGTTTGATCAGAATGACGAGGAAGTTGTCATATTCCCAAACAGGAAAACTGGGATCACCTGATTTGAAAGTGGGATAACTTCTTCATCCTAACTCCTATGAGATTTATTCCACTTCCTGGTGATTCTCCACTACTTTATGTATCCAAATACAGCTTCTTACATCGCGATTCATCCTGGTTTGATCAGAATGACGAGGAAGTTGTCATATTCCCAAACAGGAAAACTGGGATCACCTGATTTGAAAGTGGGATAACTTCTTCATCCTAACTCCTATGAGATTTATTCCACTTCCTGGTGATTCTCCACTACTTTATGTATCCAAATACAGCTTCTTACATCGCGATTCATCCTGGTTTGATCAGAATGACGAGGAAGTTGTCATATTCCCAAACAGGAAAACTGGGATCACCTGATTTGAAAGTGGGATAACTTCTTCATCCTAACTCCTATGAGATTTATTCCACTTCCTGGTGATTCTCCACTACTTTATGTATCCAAATACAGCTTCTTACATCGCGATTCATCCTGGTTTGATCAGAATGACGAGGAAGTTGTCATATTCCCAAACAGGAAAACTGGGATCACCTGATTTGAAAGTGGGATAACTTCTTCATCCTAATTCCTATGAGATTTATTCCACTTCCTGGTGATTCTCCACTACTTTATGTATCCAAATACAGCTTCTTACATCGCGATTCATCCTGGTTTGATCAGAATGACGAGGAAGTTGTCATATTCCCAAACAGGAAAACTGGGATCACCTGATTTGAAAGTGGGATAACTTCTTCATCCTAACTCCTATGAGATTTATTCCACTTCCTGGTGATTCTCCACTACTTTATGTATCCAAATACAGCTTCTTACATCGCGATTCATCCTGGTTTGATCAGAATGACGAGGAAGTTGTCATATTCCCAAACAGGAAAACTGGGATCACCTGATTTGAAAGTGGGATAACTTCTTCATCCTAATTCCTATGAGATTTATTCCACTTCCTGGTGATTCTCCACTACTTTATGTATCCAAATACAGCTTCTTACATCGCGATTCATCCTGGTTTGATCAGAATGACGAGGAAGTTGTCATATTCCCAAACAGGAAAACTGGGATCACCTGATTTGAAAGTGGGATAACTTCTTCATCCTAATTCCTATGAGATTTATTCCACTTCCTGGTGATTCTCCACTACTTTATGTATCCAAATACAGCTTCTTACATCGCGATTCATCCTGGTTTGATCAGAATGA
Organism: Brassica napus; assembly: GCF_020379485.1. Lineage (NCBI taxonomy): Eukaryota > Viridiplantae > Streptophyta > Magnoliopsida > Brassicales > Brassicaceae > Brassica > Brassica napus. Next base: position 409,008 of record NW_026014500.1, on the reverse strand, counting down.
CGAGGAAGTTGTCATATTCCCAAACAGGAAAACTGGGATCACCTGATTTGAAAGTGGGATAACTTCTTCATCCTAACTCCTATGAGATTTATTCCACTTCCTGGTGATTCTCCACTACTTTATGTATCCAAATACAGCTTCTTACATCGCGATTCATCCTGGTTTGATCAGAATGACGAGGAAGTTGTCATATTCCCAAACAGGAAAACTGGGATCACCTGATTTGAAAGTGGGATAACTTCTTCATCCTAACTCCTATGAGATTTATTCCACTTCCTGGTGATTCTCCACTACTTTATGTATCCAAATACAGCTTCTTACATCGCGATTCATCCTGGTTTGATCAGAATGACGAGGAAGTTGTCATATTCCCAAACAGGAAAACTGGGATCACCTGATTTGAAAGTGGGATAACTTCTTCATCCTAACTCCTATGAGATTTATTCCACTTCCTGGTGATTCTCCACTACTTTATGTATCCAAATACAGCTTCTTACATCGCGATTCATCCTGGTTTGATCAGAATGACGAGGAAGTTGTCATATTCCCAAACAGGAAAACTGGGATCACCTGATTTGAAAGTGGGATAACTTCTTCATCCTAATTCCTATGAGATTTATTCCACTTCCTGGTGATTCTCCACTACTTTATGTATCCAAATACAGCTTCTTACATCGCGATTCATCCTGGTTTGATCAGAATGACGAGGAAGTTGTCATATTCCCAAACAGGAAAACTGGGATCACCTGATTTGAAAGTGGGATAACTTCTTCATCCTAACTCCTATGAGATTTATTCCACTTCCTGGTGATTCTCCACTACTTTATGTATCCAAATACAGCTTCTTACATCGCGATTCATCCTGGTTTGATCAGAATGACGAGGAAGTTGTCATATTCCCAAACAGGAAAACTGGGATCACCTGATTTGAAAGTGGGATAACTTCTTCATCCTAATTCCTATGAGATTTATTCCACTTCCTGGTGATTCTCCACTACTTTATGTATCCAAATACAGCTTCTTACATCGCGATTCATCCTGGTTTGATCAGAATGACGAGGAAGTTGTCATATTCCCAAACAGGAAAACTGGGATCACCTGATTTGAAAGTGGGATAACTTCTTCATCCTAATTCCTATGAGATTTATTCCACTTCCTGGTGATTCTCCACTACTTTATGTATCCAAATACAGCTTCTTACATCGCGATTCATCCTGGTTTGATCAGAATGACGAGGAAGTTGTCATATTCCCAAACAGGAAAACTGGGATCACCTGATTTGAAAGTGGGATAACTTCTTCATCCTAATTCCTATGAGATTTATTCCACTTCCTGGTGATTCTCCACTACTTTATGTATCCAAATACAGCTTCTTACATCGCGATTCATCCTGGTTTGATCAGAATGACGAGGAAGTTGTCATATTCCCAAACAGGAAAACTGGGATCACCTGATTTGAAAGTGGGATAACTTCTTCATCCTAACTCCTATGAGATTTATTCCACTTCCTGGTGATTCTCCACTACTTTATGTATCCAAATACAGCTTCTTACATCGCGATTCATCCTGGTTTGATCAGAATGACGAGGAAGTTGTCATATTCCCAAACAGGAAAACTGGGATCACCTGATTTGAAAGTGGGATAACTTCTTCATCCTAATTCCTATGAGATTTATTCCACTTCCTGGTGATTCTCCACTACTTTATGTATCCAAATACAGCTTCTTACATCGCGATTCATCCTGGTTTGATCAGAATGACGAGGAAGTTGTCATATTCCCAAACAGGAAAACTGGGATCACCTGATTTGAAAGTGGGATAACTTCTTCATCCTAACTCCTATGAGATTTATTCCACTTCCTGGTGATTCTCCACTACTTTATGTATCCAAATACAGCTTCTTACATCGCGATTCATCCTGGTTTGATCAGAATGACGAGGAAGTTGTCATATTCCCAAACAGGAAAACTGGGATCACCTGATTTGAAAGTGGGATAACTTCTTCATCCTAATTCCTATGAGATTTATTCCACTTCCTGGTGATTCTCCACTACTTTATGTATCCAAATACAGCTTCTTACATCGCGATTCATCCTGGTTTGATCAGAATGACGAGGAAGTTGTCATATTCCCAAACAGGAAAACTGGGATCACCTGATTTGAAAGTGGGATAACTTCTTCATCCTAACTCCTATGAGATTTATTCCACTTCCTGGTGATTCTCCACTACTTTATGTATCCAAATACAGCTTCTTACATCGCGATTCATCCTGGTTTGATCAGAATGACGAGGAAGTTGTCATATTCCCAAACAGGAAAACTGGGATCACCTGATTTGAAAGTGGGATAACTTCTTCATCCTAATTCCTATGAGATTTATTCCACTTCCTGGTGATTCTCCACTACTTTATGTATCCAAATACAGCTTCTTACATCGCGATTCATCCTGGTTTGATCAGAATGACGAGGAAGTTGTCATATTCCCAAACAGGAAAACTGGGATCACCTGATTTGAAAGTGGGATAACTTCTTCATCCTAATTCCTATGAGATTTATTCCACTTCCTGGTGATTCTCCACTACTTTATGTATCCAAATACAGCTTCTTACATCGCGATTCATCCTGGTTTGATCAGAATGACGAGGAAGTTGTCATATTCCCAAACAGGAAAACTGGGATCACCTGATTTGAAAGTGGGATAACTTCTTCATCCTAATTCCTATGAGATTTATTCCACTTCCTGGTGATTCTCCACTACTTTATGTATCCAAATACAGCTTCTTACATCGCGATTCATCCTGGTTTGATCAGAATGACGAGGAAGTTGTCATATTCCCAAACAGGAAAACTGGGATCACCTGATTTGAAAGTGGGATAACTTCTTCATCCTAACTCCTATGAGATTTATTCCACTTCCTGGTGATTCTCCACTACTTTATGTATCCAAATACAGCTTCTTACATCGCGATTCATCCTGGTTTGATCAGAATGACGAGGAAGTTGTCATATTCCCAAACAGGAAAACTGGGATCACCTGATTTGAAAGTGGGATAACTTCTTCATCCTAACTCCTATGAGATTTATTCCACTTCCTGGTGATTCTCCACTACTTTATGTATCCAAATACAGCTTCTTACATCGCGATTCATCCTGGTTTGATCAGAATGACGAGGAAGTTGTCATATTCCCAAACAGGAAAACTGGGATCACCTGATTTGAAAGTGGGATAACTTCTTCATCCTAACTCCTATGAGATTTATTCCACTTCCTGGTGATTCTCCACTACTTTATGTATCCAAATACAGCTTCTTACATCGCGATTCATCCTGGTTTGATCAGAATGACGAGGAAGTTGTCATATTCCCAAACAGGAAAACTGGGATCACCTGATTTGAAAGTGGGATAACTTCTTCATCCTAACTCCTATGAGATTTATTCCACTTCCTGGTGATTCTCCACTACTTTATGTATCCAAATACAGCTTCTTACATCGCGATTCATCCTGGTTTGATCAGAATGACGAGGAAGTTGTCATATTCCCAAACAGGAAAACTGGGATCACCTGATTTGAAAGTGGGATAACTTCTTCATCCTAACTCCTATGAGATTTATTCCACTTCCTGGTGATTCTCCACTACTTTATGTATCCAAATACAGCTTCTTACATCGCGATTCATCCTGGTTTGATCAGAATGACGAGGAAGTTGTCATATTCCCAAACAGGAAAACTGGGATCACCTGATTTGAAAGTGGGATAACTTCTTCATCCTAACTCCTATGAGATTTATTCCACTTCCTGGTGATTCTCCACTACTTTATGTATCCAAATACAGCTTCTTACATCGCGATTCATCCTGGTTTGATCAGAATGACGAGGAAGTTGTCATATTCCCAAACAGGAAAACTGGGATCACCTGATTTGAAAGTGGGATAACTTCTTCATCCTAATACTATGAGATTTATTCCACTTCCTGGTGATTCTCCACTACTTTATGTATCCAAATACAGCTTCTTACATCGCGATTCATCCTGGTTTGATCAGAATGACGAGGAAGTTGTCATATTCCCAAACAGGAAAACTGGGATCACCTGATTTGAAAGTGGGATAACTTCTTCATCCTAACTCCTATGAGATTTATTCCACTTCCTGGTGATTCTCCACTACTTTATGTATCCAAATACAGCTTCTTACATCGCGATTCATCCTGGTTTGATTAGAATGACGAGGAAGTTGTCATATTCCCAAACAGGAAAACTGGGATCACCTGATTTGAAAGTGGGATAACTTCTTCATCCTAACTCCTATGAGATTTATTCCACTTCCTGGTGATTCTCCACTACTTTATGTATCCAAATACAGCTTCTTACATCGCGATTCATCCTGGTTTGATAGAATGACGAGGAAGTTGTCATATTCCCAAACAGGAAAACTGGGATCACCTGATTTGAAAGTGGGATAACTTCTTCATCCTAACTCCTATGAGATTTATTCCACTTCCTGGTGATTCTCCACTACTTTATGTATCCAAATACAGCTTCTTACATCGCGATTCATCCTGGTTTGATCAGAATGACGAGGAAGTTGTCATATTCCCAAACAGGAAAACTGGGATCACCTGATTTGAAAGTGGGATAACTTCTTCATCCTAACTCCTATGAGATTTATTCCACTTCCTGGTGATTCTCCACTACTTTATGTATCCAAATACAGCTTCTTACATCGCGATTCATCCTGGTTTGATTAGAATGACGAGGAAGTTGTCATATTCCCAAACAGGAAAACTGGGATCACCTGATTTGAAAGTGGGATAACTTCTTCATCCTAACTCCTATGAGATTTATTCCACTTCCTGGTGATTCTCCACTACTTTATGTATCCAAATACAGCTTCTTACATCGCGATTCATCCTGGTTTGATTAGAATGACGAGGAAGTTGTCATATTCCCAAACAGGAAAACTGGGATCACCTGATTTGAAAGTGGGATAACTTCTTCATCCTAATTCCTATGAGATTTATTCCACTTCCTGGTGATTCTCCACTACTTTATGTATCCAAATACAGCTTCTTACATCGCGATTCATCCTGGTTTGATCAGAATGACGAGGAAGTTGTCATATTCCCAAACAGGAAAACTGGGATCACCTGATTTGAAAGTGGGATAACTTCTTCATCCTAACTCCTATGAGATTTATTCCACTTCCTGGTGATTCTCCACTACTTTATGTATCCAAATACAGCTTCTTACATCGCGATTCATCCTGGTTTGATAGAATGACGAGGAAGTTGTCATATTCCAAACAGGAAAACTGGGATCACCTGATTTGAAAGTGGGATAACTCTTCATCCTAACTCCTATGAGATTATTCCACTTCCTGGTTGATTCTCCACTACTTTATCTATCCAAATACAGCTTCTTACATCGCGATTCATCCTGGTTTGATTAGAATGACGAGGAATCTAACCGTGGAGCTGAGTGAGAGAGAGGCGTGAGGGTGATGGCAAGGCATGGTGACATACTCAGCAACTGCCTCACATCCGCATCAATGATCATGACTTCATAAGGAGATCCGAGATGGATGCACTCATCAAAATGCTCAAGGAGAATGGTAACATTCATGGTACTCTCTTTTTGGTGCATCAGGATAGCTAGGACTATAGATACGTCTCCATGGCATTGACATTGCTAGGATGAATAGCATTAAGAGTGTGAAAATGCTAGAGGCTGAGTACACCTTTGCTAGAAATGCTAGAATGAATCATGAGCTTAAAGCATTCAGATCACCGTTGAACCTATGTCATATCGCTAGCAACATAACTAAGCCATTAATTGTTGATTCTGGTGCAATCTCATCACATGATTAGTGATACAAACCTCATTAAGGATATAGAACCAACTAATGGACATGTTATGATTGCAAATGGAGATAAAATACCTATTAAAGGAATAGGGAACTTGAAACTGTTTGATAAAACTCTAGAGCTTTCTATATGCCTGATTTCACATCTAACTTGTTATCTGTCAAGAAATGCACACTGATTTGAATTGCAATGTTATTATTCAGTCCTAATGATGTGAAGTTTCAGGATATTGAGAGCAGCCAAATGATTGGAAAGGAATCACTAAAGGAGAGTTGTATTTGCTTGAAGAACTTGATCCTGTTTCCAATTACAACTGCTCTTTACTTCTGCTTCTAGTTTAAATAAAAATGCTTTGTGGCATGCTAGATTAGGACATCCTCATGGTAGGGCTTTGAACTTGATGTTACCAGGTGTTTCATTTGAAATAAGGATTGTGAAGCTTGCATTTTGGGCAAGCATTGTAAAACTGTTTTTGCAAACTCTACTAGTGTTTATGATAAGTGCTTTGATCTTATACATTCTGATGTTTGGACTGCACCCTGCATATCTAGAGATAATCATAAATACTTTGTCACATTCATTGATGAAAAATCCAAATACACCTGGTTAACTTTAATCCCATCAAAAGATAGAGTGATAGATGCATTTAAGAACTTTCAAGCTTATGTGACTAACCATTATCATGCCAAGATTAAAATTTTAGATCAGATAATGGAGGAGAGTACACAAGCTATGCGTTCAAGAGCCATCTGAACCATCATGGGATCCTACATCAAACAAGCTGTCCTTATACTCCACAACAGAATGGGGTAGCTGAGAGGAAGAACAGGCACTTGATGGAGGTTGCTAGATCATTGATGTTTCAAGCCAATGTCCCAAAGAGATTTTGGAGTGATGCAGTTGCAACTGCATGCTATTTGATCAACCGGATTCCCACCAAGGTGTTAAGGATCAAGCACCATTTGAGGTTCTCAACAAGCACAAGCCATCAGTCGAGTACTTGAGAGTATTTGGGTGTTTATGCTATGTGCTGGTACCAGGGGAGTTGAGAAACAAGTTAGAAGCAAGAAGCAGGAAGGCAATGTTCATTGGCTACTCAACAACTCAGAAAGGATACAAGTGTTATGATCCAGAAACTAGAAGAGTACTTGTATCTAGAGATGTGAAGTTCATTGAAGAAAGAGGGTACTATGAGGAGAAGAACCAAGAAGAATTGAAGGATCTCACATCAGATAAAGCTGGAGTCTTAAGGACTATCTTGGAAGGCCTCGGTATCAAGATGAACCAGGATCAGTCCACAAGAAGTGGAAGACAAGAAGAGAGCTCAACTGAACCAAGTAGAGCTGCTCAAACACCTCACCTTGATCATGAGGGGGGAAGTGAACCTGAAACTCAAGAAAATGGCCAAGAAGGAGTCGGCTTGAGTGAAGAAGGAGAAGAGTTCAACTCAGGTTCTCATCATCAAGGTGAGCAAGACCAAGGAGATGAAGAACATGAAAGTGAAGCACAAGAACCGCATATACAAGCTGAGCCGGTTCAAGAGCAAGAACAACCAGTTTTGAGGAGAAGCACAAGGCTGAGAAAGGATCCTTCCTCTTGGGTAAACACGCGAGTGTACTACAATGCCCAAGCTGTGGAGCATCCTTCTCAGGCTGTGTGTTCCTTTGCTCAATACCCTGAAGAACATTGTGCCTTCATGGTTAACTTGGAAGGAGTCAGTTGGAGCTGAGGCAGGAGCTATGATCAAGAATGATACATGGTATGAAAGTGAGTTACCAAAAGGGAAGAAGGCTGTGACTAGTAGATGGATATTCACAATCAAGTATAAGGCTGATGGAAAGATTGAGAGGAAGAAGTCACGGCTAGTTGCAAGAGGTTTCACTCAAACTTATGGAGAAGATTACATAGAAACCTTTGCACCAGTAGCTAAACTACACACAATCCGGATCGTGTTAAGCTTGGCTGTGAATCTTGGATGGGGGTTATGGCAAATGGATGTGAAGAATGCATTCCTACAAGGTGAACTTGAGGATGAAGTGTATATGCATCCACCTCCAGGCCTTGAACACTTAGTGAAGAGAGGGAATGTGTTGAGATTGAAGAAAGCTATCTATGGGCTGAAGCAATCACCAAGAGCTTGGTACAACAAGCTGAGCACTACTCTCAATGGCCGTGGCTTCAAGAAGTCTGAACTAGATCACACTCTCTTCACACTCACAACTCCCTCAGGTATGATTGCACTCCTTGTGTATGTTGATGATATCATTATCACAGGAAGTGATAAGGAAGGTATCATAGCAACCAAGGAGTTCCTTAAATCCATATTTGAGATTAAAGACTTGGGAGAAATGAAATACTTTCTTGGAATTGAGATATGTAGATCCAAGGAAGGGTTATTCATGTCCCAAAGGAAGTATACACTTGATCTTTTGAAAGGTGCAGGTGCTTATGGAGGCAAGACAGCAAGGATGCCTATGGAGGATGGCTACAAAGTCCCACGAGAGGGGGAGATTGAAGACAGCAAACCTTATCAGGATCCTAAACTCTATAGAAAACTAGTTGGTAAATTGATTTACCTTACCATAACTAGACCTGATATTTGTTTTGCTGTGAATCAGGTGAGTCAACACATGCAAGTGCCTAAGGAGCATCACTGGCGCATGGTGGAGAGAATCCTGATGTATCTCAATGGCTCACCTGATCAAGGAGTATGGATGGGTTGCAATGGGAGCACTGAAGTGGTTGGATACTGTGATGCGGATTGGGCCGGTGATAGAGCAGACAGGAGATCAACCACAGGCTATTGCACATTCATTGGAGGCAACTTGGTTACATGGAAGAGTAGTCTCTTGCTCAAGCGCAGAAGCTGAGTATAGAGCTATGCTGAAGCTTACCAACGAGCTGGTGTGGATCAAAGGCATCTTGAAGCATTTGGAGATTGATCAAGCCACGCCAATGACAATGCATTGTGATAACCAAGCAGCTATCCACATTGCCTCCAACTTGGTGTTCCATGAGAGAACCAAGCACATTGAAGTTGATTGCCACAAGGTGAGGCAGATGATCATCCTAGGAGTCATCTTGCCATGCTACACAAGGAGTGAAGATCAGTTGGCTGATGTGTTCACCAAGGCTGCAAGACAGAAGAAAATGGAGTCCATTCACATCAGGTTGGGCCTCATTGATCTTGGGAAGAGAAGGAGCTGATCCCCTTTGGCTGTGAGGTCTTTACTCTTTTTCCCTCATCAAGGTTTTGTCCCAATGGGTTTTCCTTGGTGAGGTTTTTAATGAGGAAGATCTCATGGCTGTCCAAGCTTAGACTTTCACAAAGCTAAGCTTGAGGGGGAGTGTTGAGATGAGTTGAGGCATTTGAGGTAAAGACACAAGGAATTGAGAACATAAAGAGAGAGCAAGAAGTTAAGAGGAGGAATGAGCTGATAAGGATGGTACGGACGGATAGGCCGTACCATTGGCCGTACAAAGGTAAAAGCGGCCAAGTAACTCTCCGGGTAACTTACATGGACCGACTTGAAGTTACACTTGACCAAAGCCTTATCCGAACGTTGGAGAGGATAAGGGAGGCGCGGCTTGACAGCTATGACAGGCTGGCAAGAGCTGGAAAGGAAGAGCATCTAGTCTTGGATCAAGAAGATGCTTCAAACGTGTGGAGACTATCATTGGCCGATTCAAACTAAAGCACCAGCTCATCTTTGACTCTACATGCTTTCTTATCCTTATGATTTCGAAACCCTAATGTGTATGGACCTATATAAGTTGTGAGCTCATCATTAATAACAATAGACAGTTCTAATCACTAAATCTCTCTACACATTTCACAATGATTATCCATTAGTCTCATAATCTCCCATTCTACCTTAATCTATCTCATATTCTCTTCTAAACTCAGATTATACTTTACATTTCTCAAACTTATAATCAGGTGAGTCAACATATGCATGTTCCTAAGGAGCATCATTGGCGCATGGTGGAGAGGATCTTGATGTATCTCAACGGCTCACCTGATCAAGGAGTATGGATGGGTTGCAATGGAAGCACTGAATATAAGTTTTAGAGTATAAAGAGTAATCGGAGAGTTTAGGGGAGATTAGAGAAGTATTAGAGATGATTTAGGGTAGAATCTGAGATCAAGAGACTAAGAGAAAAGCCATGGAGGCTAAGAATAATCTGAACTGTCTAATTCTTTATTATGGATGAGGTTACAACATTTATAGGAGAGTCATTAGGGCTTTTGCGCAAAGGGAAATGGCACTAGTCTAAGCATGTGAAGTCAAGGCTGAATGGAGTGTCTCCTTTTGAAATGAACGGACAGGAGGGCACACACGCTTCTGGCTTTACAGCCTGTCCAAGAGCTGGATGGATAAGGCGCGTCCCAACCTTATCCATAAACGGTCTGATCCGTTCCAAACCTTCCGTGTCTAATGAAGGCACTGCTCGTCCATCTTCCTTCTCTTTCACGTTCCCTCAGATGTACGGTCATGCCCTATCCGTACACACCATGCCCTAACTTTGCACAACCTTTAAACTGACTTTAAAGGTCATTCAAGCTCTCATGGTCGGGGTGATCCGTACCGTCCGTACTTAGGCCGTACCGTTCTTCCCTTTCACATTACTTGCCCAACTCCTCTTTTCTTTCACATAATGGCTTCCTCATCTCAACACTCCCCCTCAAGCTTGGCTTTGCGAAAGTCTAAGCTTGGACAGCCATGAGATCTTCCTCATTAAAAACCTCACCAAGGAAAACCCATTGGGACAAAACCTTGATGAGGGAAAAAGAGTAAAGACCTCATGACTTAGGGGATTAGCTCCTTCTCTTCCCAAGATCTATGAGTCCCAATCTGATATGAATGGACTCCATAGTCTTCTGTCTTGCTGCCTTAGTGAACACATCAGCCAACTGATCTTCACTCCTAGTGTAGCATGGCAAGATGACTCCTAGGACAATCATCTGCCTCACCTTGTGACAATCAACCTCAATGTGCTTGGTTCTTTCATGGAACACCGAGTTGGAGGCTATGTGGATCGCGGCTTGGTTATCACAATGCATGGTCATTGGCGTGGCTTGATCAATCCCCAAATGCTTCAAGATGCCCTTGATCCATACTAGCTCGTTTGTAAGCTTCAGCATGGCTCTATACTCAGCTTCTGCACTTGAGCAAGACACCACCTTTTGCTTCTTGCTCTTCCAAGTCACCAAGTTGCCTCCAATGAATGTGCAATAGCCGGTTGTTGATCTCCTGTCAGCTCTATCACCAGCCCAATCAGCATCACAGTATCCAACAACTTCTGTGCTTCCATTGCAGCCCATCCATACTCCTTGATCAGGTGAGCCATTGAGATACATCAAGATCCTCTCCACCATCCGCCAATGATGCTCCTTAGGCACTTGCATGTGTTGACTCACCTGATTCACAGCAAAACAAATGTCAGGCCTAGTTATGGTAAGATAAATCAATTTGCCAACTAGTTTTCTATAGAGTTTAGGATCCTGATAAGGTTTGCTGTCTTCAATCTCCCCCTCTCGTGGGACTTTGTAGCCATCCTCCATAGGCATCCTTGCTGTCTTGCCTCCATAAGCACCTGCACCTTTCAAAAGATCAAGTGTATACTTTCTTTGGGACATGAACAAACCCTCCTTGGATCTACATATCTCAATTCCAAGAAAGTATTTCATTTCTCCCAAGTCTTTAATCTCAAACTTGGATTTAATGAACTCCTTGGTTGCTATGATACCTTCCTTATCACTTCCTGTGATAATGATATCATCAACATACACAAGAAGTGCAATCATACCTGAGGGAGTACTTAGAGTGAAGAGAGTGTGATCTAGCTCAGACTTCTTGAAGCCTCGGCCATTAAGAGTAGTGCTCAGCTTGTTATACCAAGCTCTTGGTGATTGCTTCAGCCCATAGATAGCTTTCTTCAGTCTCAACACATTCCCTTTCTTTACTAAGTGTTCCAAGCCCGGAGGTGGATGCATATACACTTCATCCTCAAGCTCTCCTTGTAGAAATGCATTCTTCACATCCATTTGCCATAAGCCCCATCCAAGATTCACAGCCAAGCTTAATACAATCCGGATTGTGTGTAGCTTAGCCACTGGTGCAAAGGTCTCAATGTAATCTTCTCCATATGTTTGAGTAAAGCCTCTTGCAACCAGTCTTGACTTCTTCCTCTCAACCTGACCATCAGCCTTATACTTGATTGTGAATATCCATCTACTAGTCACAGCCTTCTTCCCTTTAGGTAACTCACTCTCATACCATGTATCATTTTTGATCATAGCTCCTGCCTCAGCTCCAACTGATTCCTTCCACTCCTTGTCTTGTATTGCCTCTTCATAGCTTCTTGGGATAAAACCCTCATCCAGATTTACCATAAATGCGCAATGTGCTTTAGGATATTGAGCAAAGGAGCACACAGCTTGAGAAGGATGCTCCACTGCTTGGGCATTGTAGTACACTCTCGTGTTTACCCAAGAGGAAGGATCCTTCCTCACTCTTGTGCTTCTCCTCAATTCTGGTTGTTGAACTCTCACGACTTGCTCTTGAACATCCAGTTGTTCTTCTTCTTCTTCTACATCCTCAACTGATGCTTCTACTTCTCTTTGTTCCTGCTCACCTTGATTGTGAGAGCCTGAACTTATCTCCCTTTGTTCCTGATTCAAGCCGGCTCCATCTTGGCCTAAACTTGTCTCCAACCCTTCCTCATTCAAGCCGGCTCCTTCTTGGCCACTTTCTTGAACTTCAGGCTCATTTCCCCCCTCACGATCATGGTGAGAGTCTCCATGTTGTTCCCTTTGACCAGAGTTCTGATCCTGGGACATCTTGATTCCTAGCCCCTCTAGGATAATCCTTAACACCCCAGCCTTATCTGAGGTTAGATCTTTCAAGTCTTCTTGGTTCTTTTCTTCATAGTATCCTCTTTCTTCTACAAACTTCACATCCCGTGATACTAGAACTCTTCTTCCTTCTGGATCATAGCATTTGTATCCCTTCTGTGTTGTAGAATAGCCTATGAATACAGCCTTTGTACTCCTTGCTTCCAACTTGCTCCTCATCTGTCCCGGAATCAACACATAGCACAAACACCCAAAGACTCTCAAGTGTTCTACCGACGGCTTGTGTTTATTCAAGACCTCAAATGGTGCCTGATCTTCAAGGATCTTTGTAGGTATCCGGTTGATCAGGTAGCAAGCAGTGGCCACAGCATCACTCCAAAACCTTTTGGGAACATTTGCTTGAAACATTAATGACCGAGCAGTCTCCATGAGATGTCGATTCTTCCTCTCAGCCACACCATTCTGTTGAGGTGTGTAAGGGCAGCTTGTTTGATGAAGAATCCCATGATGAGCTAGATGATACTTGAATGCATGGCTAGTGTATTCTCCTCCATTATCTGATCTAAAAATTTTAATCTTAGCATGATAATGGTTAGTCACATAAGCTTGAAAGTTTTTAAATGCATCAAGAACTCTATCTTTAGATGGGATTAAGGTCAACCAGGTGTATTTGGATTTTTCATCAATGAATGTGACAAAATACTTATGATTCTCCCTAGATAAGCAAGGTGCAGTCCATACATCAGAATGAATCAAATCAAAGCATTTTTCATAAACAGTAGATGACCTTTGAAACACAGTTTTACAATGTTTGCCTAAAATGCAAGCTTCACAGTCTTTATTCTCAAAATTAACACCTGGCAACATCAAATTCAAGGCTCTACTATGAGGATGTCCTAGTCTAGCATGCCACAAAACATTCTTATTCAAACTTGAAGTAGTAAATAAACAGCTTGATTCAGGAACAGGAGCTAATTCTTCAAGCAAGTAAAGATCCCCTTTAGTAACTCCTTTTCCAATCAACTGGCTGCTCTCAATATCCTGAAACTTCACATCATTAGGACTAAAGATAACATTGCAATGAAGATCAGTAGTACACTTCTTTACTGATAGTAAGTTTGATGTGAATTCTGGCATGTAGAATGCTCTAGTATGTTTATTAAATAGTTTTAAGTTTCCTATTCCTCTAATAGGAATTTTATCTCCATTTGCAATCATCACATGTCCATTAGCAGGTTCAATATCTTTAATCAAACTAGTGTCACTAATCATATGATGAGATGCACCAGAATCAACTACTAATGGTTTAGTCATGTCATTAGCCATAAGACAAAGTGTACTAGATGACTTGAGAGAGTGATCAGTCCTAGCAAGACTAGCATATACATGATCCGGTTTGGCAATTCCATGTTTCTCAAGACTATTATCATCATTCTTAACTATCATTGATGCACCAAAGGAATAACCATAAGTGTTACCGTTTTCCTTAAGCATCTTGATGAGGGAGTCAATGTCTGATCTCCTAATGTAGTCTTGCTCCCCTCCTCGGTGATTTGGATTGCCTGCATACGCCACCAAGGACCTGCCATCACTCTCCCTTCCTCCTTCATCATTGCTCTTTCCTGAGGTACCAGCACCGCTTGATCCTTCACTCACATTTGCCCTGGCATCCCTCTCCTTCAAGAACTTGGCTGGCTTCAGATGGGGGTGGAGTATCCAGCACTGGCTCTTCTTATGGCCATGCTTCTTGCAATGATCACAGCTCCCATTGAACTTCCTGTCTTCAAACTTGTTGTAACCGGCCTTGTTTGCTTGAGGAGCTTCATCAGAGTTGACTTGCGCAGCCTTATTTGCAAGTGACATCTCTCCTTTGCTTCCAAACAATCCAATAGACCCCTGCTCCTTCTGAATTTGAGAGCACACCTCCTCAAGGTCTGGTAGCTTATCCGCTCTCAACATGTGTTTAATCAGTGAGTTGTAAGCCGGATTCAAGGTAAGCAATAGTCCAAAGACCTTATCCTGTTCCCTCCTCTCATTAAGCAGCTCTGGATCGGTTGTGCTTGGCCTCAGCATCTCCAGCTCTGACCATAAGGACCGGAACCTCCCCAAATGTTTGGTGAATTCCATGTCATCTTGTACCAAGCCGTTTATGGCTTTCTTTACTTCAAACACTCGGTGAAGGTTTGAAGCATTCCCATACACCTTCTTCAAGGTGTCCCATAGTTCCTTAGCTGACTCACAATAGCTGTAAGCCTCTAGGATCGCCGGCTCTAGAGAGGCATGAAGAACTGACATCACGAGCATGTCTTCTCGCTGCCACTTCTCTACGGCCGTTTCATTTGAGACCTCTTCCGAGTCTTCTCCCTGAGTAATGAGCTGTGGAGCTTCACCATCCGTGAGATGCTTCCACAAACCCTTACTTCCCACTGTGGTTCTCACCATCCGAGACCACACCAAGTAGTTACTCCCCTTGAAAGTAACTGCCACCTTCATGTGCATGCTTATCCCTCCATCCATCTTCAACAGCTTGTTCTTGAACTACTTGTAGAAGACTTTGAACTTGAGACTAGACTGCACCAACACGTTAAGAACTTCACAACACACACGCAAACGCTTCAATCTTGTACCCACAACGTAACCAAGGAAGACTTGAGGCTAGAGACTCCACGGAACCTTCAAAGCTTTAGTCTTTAGCCCACGCAAAGAACTCAGATTCTCAAGAACCTGGCTCTGATACCATATAAGTTTTAGAGTATAAAGAGTAATCTGAGAGTTTAGGGGAGATTAGAGAAGTATTAGAGATGATTTAGGGTAGAATCTGAGATCAAGAGACTAAGAGAAAATCCATGGAGGCTAAGAATAATCTGAACTGTCTAATTCTTTATTATGGATGAGGTTACAACATTTATAGGAGAGTCATTAGGGCTTTTGCGCAAAGGGAAATGGCACTAGTCTAAGCATGTGAAGTCAAGGCTGAATGGAGTGTCTCCTTTTGAAATGAACGGACAGGAGGGCACACACGCTTCTGGCTTTACAGCCTGTCCAAGAGCTGGATGGATAAGGCGCGTCCCAACCTTATCCATAAACGGTCTGATCCGTTCCAAACCTTCCGTGTCTAATGAAGGCACTGCTCGTCCATCTTCTTTCTCTTTCACGTTCCCTCAGATGTACGGTCATGCCCTATCCGTACACACCATGCCCTAACTTTGCACAACCTTTAAACTGACTTTAAAGGTCATTCAAGCTCTCATGGTCGGGGTGATCCGTACCGTCCGTACTTAGGCCGTACCGTTCTTCCCTTTCACATTACTTGCCCAACTCCTCTTTTCTTTCACATAATGGCTTCCTCATCTCAACACTGAAGTGGTTGGATACTGTGATGCAGATTGGGCTGGTGATAGAGCAGACAGGAGATCAACCACAGGCTATTGCACATTTATTGGAGGCAACTTGGTGACATGGAAGAGTAAGAAGCAGAAGGTGGTCTCTTGCTCAAGTGCAGAAGCTGAGTATAGAGCTATGCTGAAGCTTACCAACGAGTTGGTGTGGATCAAAGGCATCTTGAAGCATTTGGAGATTGATCAAGCCACACCAATGACAATGCATTGTGATAACCAAGCAGCCATTCACATTGCATCCAACTCGGTGTTTCATGAGAGGACCAAGCACATTGAAGTTGATTGCCACAAGGTGAGGCAAATGATCATCCTAGGAGTCATCTTGCCATGTTACACGAGGAGTGAAGATCAGTTAGCTGATGTGTTCACCAAGGCTGCAAGACAGAAGACAATGGAGTCCATTCACATCAGGTTGGGCCTCATTGATCTTGGGAAGAGAAGGAGCTGATCCTCTTGGCTGTGAGGTCTTTACTCTTTTTCCCTCATCAAGGTTTTGTCCCAATGGGTTTTCCTTGGTGAGGTTTTTAATGAGGAAGGTCTCATAGCCATCCAAGCTTAGGCTTTTACAAAGCTAAGCTTGAGGGGGAGTGTTGAGATGAGTTGAGACATGTGAAGTAAAGACACAAAGGAGTTGAGAACATAAGGAGAGCAAAAGGGTTAAGAGACTGAATAAGGTGAAGGGGATGGTACGGATGGAGAGGCCGTACCAGGCCGTACAAGTGACCAGGCCGTACAAGGTGAAAGCGGTCAAGTAACTATCCAAGTAACTTTGATGTACTGAGGAGAAGTTACACTCGGCCAAGACCTTATCCGAACGTTGAGAGGATAAGGAAGGCACGGCTTGACAGCTAGGACAGGCTGGCAAGGGCTGGAAAGGAAGAGCATCTGGTCTTGGATAAGAAAGATGCTTCAAACGTGTGGAGACACCCATTGGCCGGTTCAAATTAAAGCTTAGGCTCCCCTTTGACTCTACATGCTTATGATTTCGAAAACCCTAAGTGTATGGACCTATATATATGTAATCTCATCCCTTAATAA
This sequence comes from Brassica napus, assembly GCF_020379485.1. Classification (NCBI taxonomy): domain Eukaryota; kingdom Viridiplantae; phylum Streptophyta; class Magnoliopsida; order Brassicales; family Brassicaceae; genus Brassica; species Brassica napus. The sequence goes on along the minus strand of NW_026014500.1, from coordinate 391,852 downwards.
AGATTAGACAGTTCTAAACAATCTCTCTCTATACTCATTTCATTATGATTCTCCATTAGTCTCTAATCTGTCTCTTAATCTCTTATTCTCTTCTATAATCCTTTCTAAACTCAGATAATCATTTACATCCTTAAATCTCATAGCATCCTGGTTTGATCAGAATGACGAGGAAGTTGTCATATTCCCAAACAGGAAAACTGGGATCACCTGATTTGAAAGTGGGATAACTTCTTCATCCGAACTCCTATGAGATTTATTCCACTTCCTGGTGATTCTCCACTACTTTATGTATCCAAATACATCTTCTTACATCGCGATTCATCCTGGTTTGATCAGAATGACGAGGAAGTTGTCAAATTCCCAAACAGAAAAACTGGGATCACCTGATTTGAAAGTGGGATAACTTCTTCATCCTAATTCCTATGAGAATTATTCCACTTCCTGGTGATTCTCCACTTCTTTATGTATCCAAATACAGCTTCTTACATCGTGATTCATCCTGGTTTGATTAGAATGACGAGGAAGTTGTCATATTCCCAAACAGGAAAACTGGGATCACCTGATTTGAAAGTGGGATAACTTCTTCATCCTAACTCCTATGAGATTTATTCCACTTCCTGGTGATTCTCCACAACTTTATGTATCCAAATCCAGCTTCTTACATCGCGATTCATCCTGGTTTGATCATAATGACGAGGAAGTTTGAAAGTTTAGAGTAATGAAGAGTAATCTGAGTGTTTAGAATAGATTTGAAAGAGACTAGAGAGAAACTAAGGGTAGAGAACGAGTTGAGAGTAAGAGACTAAGAGTAAGCCATGGAGGCAAAGGATAGTCTGAACTGTCTAAATATTATTAATGACCAGATGTTACAATATATAGAGAGGCAGCTCATGGGTTAAGGGTTTCAGAAAGCACACTATTACATAGGATAAGATTCTACTTTAATTCAAACTGTCCAATTAAGCTCTTCCTTGTGTGTAAAGCACCTTTACCTTTACACAGCTCCTGACAGCCTGTCATAAGCTCTTCCCTTATCCTCTCCACACGGTAACATCAGTAAAGGGTTAGTAAGACTTCTCCTTTACCTCTTAAGTTAACCGAGTGTAGTAACTTCCCTTAATGAGTGATCTTGGTCGAGTTCCTCTTGTACGGCCATGGTACGGCCTGTACGGTCATGGTACGGCCTGTACGGCCTAGCCTCTCCCAAACTCATTCCTCCAACCCATTGCTCTCCTAAGCCTCACTCTCTTATTAACAATCCATCTCATCATCTAATGCCTTCTTCTCAACACTCCCCCTCAAGCTTAGCTTTGTGAAAGCCTAAGCTTGGATAGCCATGAGATCTTCCTCATTAAAAACCTCACCAAAGAAAACCCATTGGGACAAAACTTTGATGAGGGAAAAAGAGTAAAGACCTCATGACTTAGGGGATCAGCTCTTTCTCTTCCCAAGATCTATGAGTCCCAATCTGATATGAATGGACTCCATAGTCTTTTGTCTCGCAGCCTTAGTGAACACATCAGCCAACTGATCTTCACTCCGAGTGTAGCATGGCAGGATGACTCCTAGGATGATCATCTGCCTCACCTTGTGACAATCAACTTCAATGTGCTTGGTTCTCTCATGGAACACCGAGTTGGAGGAAATGTGGATAGCTGCTTGGTTATCACAATGCACTGTCATAGGCGCAGCTTGATCAATCTCCAAATGCTTCAAGATACCTTTGATCCACACCAGCTCGTTGGTAAGCTTCAGCATAGCTCTATACTCAGCTTCTGCACTTGAGCAAGAGACCACCTTCTGCTTCTTACTCTTCCACGTAACCAAGTTGCCTTCAATGAATGTGCAATAGCCTGTGGTTGATCTCCTGTCTGCTCTATCACCAGCCCAATCCGCATCACAGTATCCAACCACTTCAGTGCTTCCATTGCAACCCATCCATACTCCTTGATCAGGTGAGCCGTTGAGATACATTAAGATTCTCTCCACCATACGCCAATGATGCTCCTTAGGCACTTGCATGTGTTGACTCACCTGATTCACAGCAAAACAAATGTCAGGTCTAGTTATGGTAAGGTAAATCAATTTACCAACTAGTTTTCTATAGAGTTTAGGATCCTGATAAGGTTTGCTGTCTTCAATCTCCCCCTCTCGTGGGACTTTGTAGCCATCCTCCATAGGCATCCTTGCTGTCTTGCCTCCATAAGCACCTGCACCTTTCAAAAGATCAAGTGTATACTTCCTTTGAGACATGAATAAACCTTCCTTGGATCTACATATCTCAATTCCAAGGAAGTATTTCATTTCTCCCAAGTCTTTAATCTCAAACATGGACTTAAGAAACTCCTTGGTTGCTATGATACCTTCCTTATCACTTCCTGTGATAATGATATCATCAACATACACAAGGAGTGCAATCATACCTGAGGGAGTAGTGAGAGTGAAGAGGGTGTGATCCAACTCAGACTTCTTGAAGCCTCGACCATTCAGAGTAGTGCTTAGCTTGTTGTACCAAGCTCTTGGTGATTGTTTCAACCCATAGATAGCTTTCTTCAGTCTCAACACATTCCCTCTCTTCACCAAGTGTTCCAAACCTGGAGGTGGATGCATATACACTTCATCCTCAAGTTCTCCTTGTAGAAAAGCATTCTTCACATCCATCTGCCATAAGCCCCATCCAAGGTTTACAGCCAAGCTTAATACAATCCGGATTGTGTGTAGTTTGGCTACTGGTGCAAAGGTCTCAATGTAATCTTCTCCATAAGTTTGAGTAAAACCTCTTGCAACCAGTCTTGACTTCTTCCTCTCAATCTTTCCATCAGCCTTATACTTGATTGTGAAGATCCATCTACTAGTAACTGCCTTTTTTCCTTTTGGTAACTCACTCTCATACCATGTATCATTCTTGATCATAGCTCATGCCTCAGCTCCAACTGATTCCTTCCACTCTTTATCCATCATTGCCTCTTCATAGCTTCTTGGAATGTAGTTCTCATCCAAGTTTACCATAAAAGCACAATGTTCTTCAGGGTATTGAGCAAAGGAACACACAGCTTGAGAAGGATGCTCCACAGCCTGGGCATTGTAGTACACTCTCGTGCTTACCCAGTTGGAAGCATCTCTCCTAATCCGTGTGCTTCTTCTCAATGCTGGTTCCGGTTGTTCCACTTCCACTTGTGATTCTTCTCCACTTTCTTGTGGTACAGAAGTAGACACTTCAACTGCCTCTTCTTCTCCTAGCTGACTTTCTTCAGCTCCATCTTGCTGTTCACTTACTTCCACATCTTGATCATGTGTACCAGATACTCCACTACTCTCTTGAGTTGTCTCTGGTTCACTCCTTTCCCCCCCATGATCAGAAGTGGGAGTTGCTGAACTTCCACCATTCGGTGGTTGAGATCCTGGGTTACTGCCAGGTCCTTGCTGATCTTGTCTCACCTTGATCCCAATACTTTCTAAGATGATCCGCAAGGTAGTGGCTCTCTCCGAGGTAAGATCCTTCAAGTCTTCTTTGTTTTGCTCCTCATAGTATCCTCTCTCTTCAACAAACTTCACATCCCTTGATACCAGCACCCTTCTTGTGTCTGGATCATAACACTTGTATCCCTTTTGAGTTGTAGAGTAGCCAATAAACATTGCCTTTGTACTCCTAGCTGCAAGCTTGTTTCTCAACTCCCCGGGTATTAAAACATAACATAAACACCCAAAGATCCTTATATGTTCTAATGAGGGTTTATGTTTGTTGAGAACCTCAAATGGTGACTGTCCTTTCAGGATCAGTGTGGGAGTCCTGTTGATTAGATAGCAGGCCGTGGCTACTGCATCACTCCAAAACTTCTTAGGTACATTAGCTTGAAACATCATTGATCTTGCAACTTCCATAAGGTGCCTATTCTTCCTCTCAGCCACACCATTCTGTTGTGGAGTGTAGGGACAGCTTGTTTGATGAAGAATTCCATACTGAGATAAATGTTGCTTGAAAGCTTGTCCAATGTATTCTCCTCCATTATCTGACCTGAAAATCTTAATCTTGGCTTGATAATGGTTAGTTACATAGGATTGAAAGTTTTTAAATGCATCAAGCACCCTATCTTTAGTTGGAATTAAGGTTAACCAGGTGTATTTAGATTTTTCATCAATGAATGAGACATAATACTTATGGTTCTCTCTAGATAAACAAGGAGCAGTCCATACATCAGAGTGAATAAGATCAAAGCAATTCTCATAAACCGTAGATGAGTTGGGAAATACAGTTCTACAATGCTTGCCTAAAATACAAGCTTCACAATCATTGTTTTCAAAAGAAACACCTGGCAACATCAGTTTTAAAGCCTTATTATGAGGGTGTCCTAGTCTAGCATGCCACAATGCATTCTTATTTAAACTAGGAACAGAAGCAGTAGTAAAGGAGCAGCTTAATAGATTTAGTGATTTAAAGAGTGATTAAGTTTAATCTGAGAATTAAAGAGATTGGAGATTAAGAACAAGAGAGAGAGAGACTCAAAACTCCATTAGCTTGATTAATGAGAGAGTTTACAACATATATAGATTAGAGATACATATTTTCGTCCAGGTTCAGTCTAGTTAGGATAAGAAGCATGTGTAGTCAAAGATGCCTTATTCAAACCAGCCAATAAGGTTCCTCACATGCTTGGGTATCTTGCTTTAGCTTTCCAGCTGGTGCCAGCCTGTCTAAAGCTCTCTTCCCTTGACCAGACCTTATCCAAACTCCTCCTTGCTTATCCAGACTCCTCCTGTCGTGTTACACTCTCCAAATGGATGCAGGGTAACTTCCCAAGTCTTTTAACTTAGTTACCACAGTAACAATAAAGTTACTGTGGTAAATCTCCAAAGTTACTACCTGCTCCAAATCCCTTCCTCTATCCATGTATCAACTCTTCATCTCCTCATCTCAACACTTTATTCTCTTATCTCAACACTCCCCCTCAAGCTTGACCATGTGAAACAAGTCAAGCTTGGAAGAACCATGAGATCTCCCTCATTAAAACCTCATTAAGGAAAACCCATTGGGACAAAACCTTAATGAGGAAACAGTAGAGATCACATGATCAGGAGAATGTATAGACTAGTCCTTAGGCGAGAGATCAATGAGTCCTAACCTGATGTGTATGGACTCCATTGTCTTTTGCCTTGCTGCCTTTGTGAACACATCTGCTAACTGATCCTCACTCCGAGTATAACAAGGTAGAATCACTCCAAGAATCATCATCTGCCTCACCTTGTGACAATCAACCTCAATGTGACTTGATTCACCGCAAAACACACATCAGGTCTAGTAATGGTAAGATAAATTAACTTCCCCACCAGCTTCCTATATAGCTTAGGATCATGGAACGGCTTGCTATCCTCAATCTCCCCCTCACGTGGAACCTTGTAACCATCCTCCATTGGCATCTTGGCTGTCTTTCCTCCATAGGCATCTGCTCCCTTCAAGAGATCAATTACATACTTCCTTTGGGACATAAACAATCCTTCCTTTGATCTGCATATCTCAATCCCAAGAAAATACTTCATTTCCCCCAAGTCTTTAATTTCAAAGCTTGCCTTGAGATACTCCTTTGTAGCCTTAATACCTTCCTTATCACTGCCTGTGATGATGATATCATCCACATACACAAGCAACACCACAATACCAGATGAGGTGGTTAGGGTAAAGAGAGTGTGATCCAATTCTGACTTTCTGAACCCTCTCCCATTCAGTGTAGTACTCAACTTGTTGTACCATGCCCTTGGAGACTGCTTGAGACCATAGATAGCTTTCCTCAACCTCAACACATTACCCTTCTTTACTAGATGTTCAAGACCTGGTGGTGGATGCATGTATACTTCATCTTCTAACTCTCCTTGAAGGAATGCATTCTTCACATCCATTTGCCACAAATCCCACTCAAGATTCACAGCTAAAGATAATACAATCCTGATAGTATGAAGTTTAGCCACAGGAGCAAAGGTCTCAACATAGTCCTCACCATATGTCTGAGTAAATCCTCTTGCCACCAACCTAGACTTGTGCCTCTCTATTCTTCCATCAGGATGAAACTTGATTGTGAACACCCATTTACTAGTCACTGCCTTCTTCCCTTTAGGCAGCTCACTCTCATACCATGTTTCATTCTTAATCATGGCTCCAGACTCATCAGCAACTGAATCTCTCCACTCCTTTAAAGCCATAGCTTCTTCATATGTCCTTGGAATATAGCTCTCATCCAAGCTTACTGTGAAGGCTGTATGCTCGTCTGGAAACTCTGCAAAGGAACACATGGCTTGAGAAGGATGCTCCACAGCCTGGGCATTGTAGTACACTCTCGTGTTTACCCAGTTGGAAGCATCTCTCTTCACCCTTGTGCTCCTCCTTAGCTCCTGAACTTGTTCTTCTTGTGGCTCTTGCCCATCTTCACTTGATTGAGCACCACTCTCATTTGAAACATTAGGATCTCCTTCCCACTCTCCACTCTCATCTGAGCCAGTAGACTCTCTTTGCCCATCTCCACTAGACTGAGCACCAGTCTCTACTTCCTGTGTCACCTCTTGATTATGCTGGCCTGAATCTTCTTGATTTTGCACTTGCTCATGAGATTCAGTTCCATTCCCCCTCTCATGATCAAGAGGAGTTGCTCTTTCAGCTTCACTAGTCGAATTGGAAGACTCTCTTCTTCCAGATTCCTGATCCTGGGATAACCCTATTCCTAGCTTCTCCAACATCACCCTCAGTGTTGTTGCTCTATCAGATGGAGCTTGAGACAAATCCTTCAGATTTTCCCACTCCTTTTCTTCATAATACCCTTTTGATTCAATAAACTTCACTTCTCTAGATACCATCACTCTCCTTGCTTCAGGATCATAGCACTTGTATCCCTTCTGAGTGATAGAGTATCCAATGAACATAGCCTTAGTACTCTTTGCCTCCAGCTTGTTTCTCTGTTCTCCTGGGGTCATGACATAGCATACACATCCAAATACTCGTAGGTGATCAATAAATGGCTTGCTCTTATTCAGCACCTCAAATGGAGACAGATTCTTCAGTATCTTGGTTGGGACTCGGTTGATGAGATAGCAAGCAGTCTGTACAGCATCTCCCCAAAAACGTTTTGGGACATTTGCATGAAACATCATCGACCTAGCAACCTCCATCAAGTGCCTATTCTTCCTCTCAGCTACACCATTCTGCTGTGGTGTGTAGGGACAACTGGTCTGATGCACAATCCCATGCTTGGCTAGATGACTCTTAAAGGCATTGCTGATGTATTCACCTCCGTTGTCTGATCTCAGTACCTTCACAGTGGCATTGTATTGATTAGATACATATGCTTGGAAGTTCATAAAAGCTTCTAGCACCCTATCTTTAGATGGAAGCAATTTGAGCCATGTATACTTAGACTTCTCATCAATGAATGTCACAAAGTATTTATGGCTGTCTCTAGACATGCATGGAGCGGTCCACACATCCGAGTGAACTAGATCAAAGCAATGCTCATAAGTAGTCTCAGATGTTGGAAAAACAGTCCTACAATGCTTTCCTAATATGCATGCTTCACAATTCAAGTGATTGATTGACATATTAGGGATTATCAATTCAATGGCACGAGCATGAGGATGTCCTAATCTAGCATGCCAAGTAATACTATCAATCTTCTCAGCAGTACTACTCAAGCAAATAGAATCAAAGGGATTAGAGGTCTTAGCCAAGTTGAGGTGATATAGCTGATTCTTGCTGTCTCCTCTGCCAATGACTCTCCCAGTCTTCAAATCTTGAAACTCCACTTCATCAGGTCTGAATACTACTTGACAATCAAGTTCAATGGTAGCTTTCTTCACAGATAATAGATTTGAAGTGAACTGAGGCATGTAGAAGGCAGTTGTGTCCTTCTCAAACAGTTTTAGCTTTCCCACTCCTTCTATTGGGATCATGGCACCATTAGCTATCATAACACTCCCTGTTGCAGCCTTGATCTCATTTATAAGCCTCCTATCACTGATCATATGATGACTTGCTCCAGAATCAATCACAATTGGTTTAGAAGCTCCGGATTGTATAGCCTGCTTCCTGCTTGCTGCTAAGGCTTGTACTTGTTCCATGAACACTCTCCATTCTTTCCTGGTGATGCGATTATCAGCTCTACTCCCTTTCTCCTGCTCTTTTAACACCCCACTGTCTTCTACTGATTTCCCCATGAAGGCTGAGTAAGAACACTCTCCCACAACTCTCTTTCTACCCTTTCCTATGTTGATAGAGGCTTTGGATAGCATTCTGCACCTCCTCCTCTTCCGGAAGCCCTCACTCCTACTCCCGGTTAGCCTCCATGAGCTCTCACTCCTACTCATGGTTAGCTTCTGGAAGCTCTCACTCCTACTCCCAGTTGGCTTCCATGAGCTCTCACTCCTACTCATGGTTAGCCTCTCATCATCTCTCATTATCCCATACGCCCTTCTTATAAGCACACAGACCTCTTCCATTTCCGGAAGCTGTTCCCCTCTTAGAACCATCTCCACCAGCCACCCATATGATGACTCCATACTCGCCAAGAGCTTCAGCACCGTCGCTTGCTCTTGTGTAGTATCCCCATCCACATGAGATCTCAACCCTTGTAGTTCAACCCACAAATGTTGTAGCTTCCTCACATGGTTATTAAACCCTTCTCTTCCTGGTTTAACTTCACTAATCACCTTCTTGACTTCATACACTCTCCTAAGACTGATCTTGTCCTCATAAACATCTTCAATCTTCTCAAGCAGTGTACTTTCTTCAAGACTGAAGCAATCTCCACTTGTTTTTCTTGCTGTCTGATCTTTCTCAGCAGCTTTACCCTTCAAAGACTCTTCCTTCTCATGGTTTCTCCAAACTCCACAACTTTTCAGAGTTGTTTTCATCTGTGAGAACCACCCCCACTCATTCCCTCTCTCTTTCTTCTCTTCACTCCTTGTTGTACCAGATTGAAGCAGCTCCATCTTCTTTAGCCTAGATCTTCACTCAGATGCTTCTAATCTCACACGCCAATCTTAACCACAAGCTAGACCCCTCTTCTGACCTTGTCAAACACCTAAAGAGACTCCCTTGAAGCTGACTCTCCAAAAGAAACACCAACAGACACAAACTTGACTTTTAAAGGATCTAGCTCTTGAAAAATCTCAAGAACTCTCAAGAACACTCAAGAACACTCAAGAACATTTGGAACCACGAAATCACTCTCTCCTTTTAAAGGAACCTGGCTCTGATACCATAATAGATTTAGTGATTTAAAGAGTGATTAAGTTTAATCTGAGAATTAAAGAGATTGGAGATTAAGAACAAGAGAGAGAGAGACTCAAAACTCCATTAGCTTGATTAATGAGAGAGTTTACAACATATATAGATTAGAGATACATATTTTCGTCCAGGTTCAGTCTAGTTAGGATAAGAAGCATGTGTAGTCAAAGATGCCTTATTCAAACCAGCCAATAAGGTTCCTCACATGCTTGGGTATCTTGCTTTAGCTTTCCAGCTGGTGCCAGCCTGTCTAAAGCTCTCTTCCCTTGACCAGACCTTATCCAAACTCCTCCTTGCTTATCCAGACTCCTCCTGTCGTGTTACACTCTCCAAATGGATGCAGGGTAACTTCCCAAGTCTTTTAACTTAGTTACCACAGTAACAATAAAGTTACTGTGGTAAATCTCCAAAGTTACTACCTGCTCCAAATCCCTTCCTCTATCCATGTATCAACTCTTCATCTCCTCATCTCAACACTTTATTCTCTTATCTCAACACAGCTAATGTCAGAAACAGGAGCAAGATCTTCAAGCAAATATAAGTCTCCTTTTGTTACTCCTTTTCCAATCACTTTGCTGCTTTCAATATCCTGAAACTTCACATCATTAGGACTAAATATGACATTGCATTGCAAGTCTGTTGCACATTTCTTGACAGATAATAGGTTTGAAGTAAAGTCAGGCATATAGAAAGCTTTTGAATCCTTACTAAACAGTTTAAGTGTTCCTATTCCTTTAATTGGAACCTTATCACCATTTGCAATCATCACATGACCTTTAGTAGGCACAATGTTCTTAATCAACTTAGTATCACTAATCATGTGATGTGATGCACCTGAATCTACAATGAGAGGTCTAGTTGATTGATTACTAGTAAGGTGAGCGAGTATACTAGATGGCTTATATGCATAATCAGTTTCATTGTATCCATTCACATTTCTTAGAGAACTAGCCATTCTATCAGTTCTAGTGATGCAATCTGAGTCTCCTATAGTCCTAGCAATCATGGAAGCACCATAAGAATAACCATAGATGTTACCGTTATCCTTGAACATCTTGATGAGTGCATCAATATCTGACTTCCTTATGAAGTCCTGATCATTGTTGCGGCTGCTAGGAGCTCCCATGTAGGCCACCAGAGACTTGCCATCACTTGTACCACCTTCTTGAGCCTTGCTAGTACCCGCACCACTTAATCCTTCAGACATATGAGCTCGTGCTTCCCGTTCCTTCATGAACTTAGCCGGTTTGAGGTGTGGGTGAAGTATCCAACACTGGCTCTTCTTGTGGCCATGCTTCTTGCAATGATCACAGCTCCCATTGAACCTCCTGTCCTCATACTTCCCATGTGCAGCCTTGTTAGCTTGCGGTGTCTCTCCTTGTTCAGCTTCTGTCGCTTGATTAGCTAAGGCCAGCTCTCCCTTCTTCCCAAACAAGCCAATCGACCCTTGTTCTTTCTGGATCCGAGAGTGTTGAGATGAGTTGATACATTTGAAGTAAAGACACAAAGGAGTTGAGAACATAAAGAGAGCAAAGGAGTTAAGAGGAGGAATGGGTTGATAGAGATGGTACGGACGGAGAGGCCGTACCAGGCCGTACAAGTGATCATCCGTACAAGGTAAAAGAGACCAAGTAACTATCCAAGTAACTTCTATGTACTGAGCTTAAGTTACACTAGGCCAAGGCCTTATCCGAACGTTGAGAGGATAAGGGAGACGCGGCTTGACAGCTAGGACAGGCTGGCAAGAGCTGGAAAGGAAGAGCATCTAGTCTTGGATCAAGAAGATGCTCCAAACGTGTGGAGACACTCATTGGCCGGTTCAAATTAAAGCTTAGGCTCCCCTTTGACTCTACATGCTTACTTATCTTTATGAGTTCGAAAACCCTAAGTGTATGGACATATATATATGTAATCTCATCCATTAATAAAGATCAGACAGTTCTAAACAATCTCTCTCTTTACTCATTTCATTATGATTCTCCATTAGTCTCTAATCTGTCTCTTAATCTCTTATTCTCCTTCTATAATCCTTTCTAAACTCAGATAATCATTTACATCCTTAAATATCATATGGTATCAGAGCCAGGTTGATTGAAATCTGAGTTCGTGAGTGATTCTCTTAAGGATTCAAGTTTAAAACTTTAAGAGAACAAGTGAGTGTGTTTGAGAGTTTCTTGAGAGTTCAAAAGCTCAAGGTACTTTGCGTGTGTCTTGGTGATCCGTAGGAGGTTCATTTGAAGACTCAAGGGTAAATCTGTGTTCTAGAGGGCAGTGTGGGTTCTCAGTACAAGATCTAACCGGTTGTTCAAGCTGTAGACGTCAAGCTGTTCAAGATGGAAAGTGGTATGAAGATGAAGGTCGCGGTGACATTCAAAGGAAGCAACTACCTAGTCTGGTCTAGGATGGTGAAGACTTCCGTGGGAAGCAAGGGTTTGTGGAAGCATATCACATCTGGTGAAGCTCCAAAGGCAATTACTCAGGAGGGTGATGCAGAGAGCTCCGAGGAGAGTGTTGTGGAGAAGTGGCAACAAGAAGACATGATGGTAATGTCAGTCCTTCATGCCTCTTTGGAGCCGGCTATCCTAGATGCTTATAGCTACTGTGAGACAGCCAAGGAGCTGTGGGATACTCTGAAGAAAGTGTATGGAAACGTTTCTAACCTGAACCGAGTGTTTGAAGTCAAGAAGGCAATCAACGAGTTAACCCAAGATGACATGGAGTTTACTAAGCACTTGGGGAGGTTCAGGACACTGTGGTCTGAGTTGGAGATGTTGAGACCAAGCACGGTTGATCCAGAGCTTCTAAATGAGAGGCGTGAGCAGGACAAGGTCTTTGGGTTGCTGCTCACATTGAACGCAAGCTACAATGGTCTCATTCAGCACATGCTAAGGTCCGAGAAGTTACCTGACCTTGAGGAGGTGTGTGCTCAGATACAGAGGGAGCAGGGCTCTATGGGTTTGTTTGGAGGCAAGGGAGACTTATCTCTTGCCAATGCTGTGCAATCTGACCGTGAAGAGCCTCCACAAGCCAACAAAGCTGGTTACAACAAGTATGAGGATAAGAAGTTCAATGGGAACTGTGATCATTGCAAGAGGTATGGGCACAAGAAGATTCAGTGCTGGATACTCCATCCCCACTTGAAGCCGGCTAAGTTCATAAAGGAGAAAGAGGCAAAAGCTCACATGACTGAAGGATCAAGCGGAGCAGGGCCATCCAACCGAGGAACTGAAGTGGAGAACCGTGAAGGAAATGGAAAAGCTTTGGTGACCTATATATACACTTTTGTTTATTAGAGTGTGTTTAAGAACAATCAGATTGTTTTGTGTAAGATTAAAGAGATTAAGAGAATAAGTAGAGAGAGAATAGAGAGAATACTCATAACTCCATTAATTAATTTAATGTCTCAGATACAAGTTATATATGAAGAGATAAGGATAATACAAAGAGGATTTCGAAATCATAAGCATGTGAAGTCAAGGGATAGGCTGTAAAGATGCTTCACATGCTTGGACAGGCTGTAAAGGTGCTTTACCTTTCCAGCTATGACCAGACCTTATCCAAACTACTCCTTCCTTATCCAGACTTCCTCTTGGGCGTGATCCACTCTCCAAAGGGATGCAAAGTAACTTCCTAAGCTTTTAACTTAGTTACCACAGTCAAACCAAAGTTACTGTGGTAAAACTCCAAAGTTACTATCTGCCCCAATACTCTTCCTCTATCAATGTATCACTTCTTCTCAACACTATACTGGAGCTATCAACCCCCGAGGCAATGATCAAGACTTCATCAGGAGGTCCGAGATGGATGCACTCATCAAAATGCTCAAGGATAATGGTAACATTCATGGGTATTCATTTGGAGCTTCTATGATTGCTAGTGTTGAGATGAGGAGTTAAACTATGAAGGCTTAGGAAACCTTGGGAAGAAGGAATGAGGAGAAGAAGGCATTAAGAGGAGTTAGGCCGAGACAAGACCGTACAGGCCATACACTGGCCGTACTGTCCGTACAAGTAGGACACAGCCAAATGGGAAGTTACCCTACCTTGAGGTGAAAGGTAACTTAGAAGGAGTTAACCTTTGGGAGTAACTGAGCAGACCGTTGAAGATAGGATAAGGGACGCGGCTTGACAGGCTGGACACGAGCTGTAAAGGGAAAGCAAACCTTATCCATCCGGTCACACATGTGAAGCTCCTCATTGGCTCAGTTTGAATTAGGCGCGCCTCTCTTCATTGACTACACATGCTTGTTCTACTTTATCCTTATGAAGCCCTAGGATCTAAAGTCTATATATTGTAAACTCTCTCATTAATAAAAGATTAGACAGTTCTAAACAATCTCTCTCTATACTCATTTCATTATGATTCTCCATTAGTCTCTAATCTGTCTCTTAATCTCTTATTCTCTTTTATAATCCTTTCTAAACTCAGATAATCATTTACATCCTTAAATCTCATATGGTATCAGAGCCATGTTGATTGAAATCTGAGTTCGTGAGTGATTCTCTTAAGGATTCAAGTTTGAAACTTTAAGAGAACAAGTGAGTGTGTTTGAGAGTTTCTTGAGAGTTCAAAAGCTCAAGGTACTTTGCGTGTGTCTTGGTGATCCGTGGGAGGTTCATTTGAAGACTCAAGGGTAAATCTTTGTTCTAGAGGGCAGTGTGGGTTCTCAGTACAAGATCTAGCCGGTTGTTCAAGCTGTAGACGTCAAGCTGTTCAAGATGGAAAGTATTATGAAGATGAAGGTCGCGGTGACATTCAAAGGAAGCAACTACCTAGTCTGGTCTAGGATGGTGAAGACTGCTGTGGGAAGCATGGGTTTGTTTGGAGGCAAGGGAGACTTATCTCTTGCAAATGCTGTGCAATCTGACCGAGAAGAGCCTCCACAAGCTAACAAAGCTGGCTACAACAAGTATGAGAAGTTCAATGGGAACTGTGATCATTGCAAGAGGTATGGGCACAAGAAGATTCAGTGCTGGATACTCCATCCCCACTTGAAGCCGGCCAAGTTCATAAAGGAGAGAGAGGCAAGAGCTCATTATAAGTTTTAGAGTATAAAGAGTAATCTGAGAGTTTAGGGCAGATTAGAGAAGTATTAGAGATGATTTAGGGTAGAATCTGAGATCAAGAGACTAAGAGAAAAGCCATGGAGGCTAAGAATAATCTGAACTGTCTAATTCTTTATTATGGATGAGGTTACAACATTTATAGGAGAGTCATTAGGGCTTTTGCGCAAAGGGAAATGGCACTAGTCTAAGCATGTGAAGTCAAGGCTGAATGGAGTGTCTCCTTTTGAAATGAACGGACAGGAGGGCACACACGCTTCTGGCTTTACAGCCTGTCCAAGAGCTGGATGGATAAGGCGCGTCCCAACCTTATCCATAAACGGTCTGATCCGTTCCAAACCTTCCGTGTCTAATGAAGGCACTGCTCGTCCATCTTCCTTCTCTTTCACGTTCCCTCAGATGTACGGTCATGCCCTATCGTCCACACCATGCCCTAACTTTGCACAACCTTTAAACTGACTTTAAAGGTCATTCAAGCTCTCATGGTCGGGGTGATCCGTACCGTCCGTACTTAGGCCGTACCGTTCTTCCCTTTCACATTACTTGCCCAACTCCTCTTTTCTTTCACATAATGGCTTCCTCATCTCAACACTCCCCCTCAAGCTTGGCTTTGCGAAAGTCTAAGCTTGGACAGCCATGAGATCTTCCTCATTAAAAACCTCACCAAGGAAAACCCATTGGGACAAAACCTTGATGAGGGAAAAAGAGTAAAAACCTCATGACTTAGGGGATTAGCTCCTTCTCTTCCCAAGATCTATGAGTCCCAATCTGATATGAATGGACTCCATAGTCTTCTGTCTTGCTGCCTTAGTGAACACATCAGCCAACTGATCTTCACTCCTAGTGTAGCATGGCAAGATGACTCCTAGGACAATCATCTGCCTCACCTTGTGACAATCAACCTCAATGTGCTTGGTTCTTTCATGGAACACCGAGTTGGAGGCTATGTGGATCGCGGCTTGGTTATCACAATGCATGGTCATTGGCGTGGCTTGATCAATCCCCAAATGCTTCAAGATGCCCTTGATCCATACTAGCTCGTTTGTAAGCTTCAGCATGGCTCTATACTCAGCTTCTGCACTTGAGCAAGACACCACCTTTTGCTTCTTGCTCTTCCAAGTCACCAAGTTGCCTCCAATGAATGTGCAATAGCCGGTTGTTGATCTCCTGTCAGCTCTATCACCAGCCCAATCAGCATCACAGTATCCAACAACTTCTGTGCTTCCATTGCAGCCCATCCATACTCCTTGATCAGGTGAGCCATTGAGATACATCAAGATCCTCTCCACCATCCGCCAATGATGCTCCTTAGGCACTTGCATGTGTTGACTCACCTGATTCACAGCAAAACAAATGTCAGGCCTAGTTATGGTAAGATAAATCAATTTGCCAACTAGTTTTCTATAGAGTTTAGGATCCTGATAAGGTTTGCTGTCTTCAATCTCCCCCTCTCGTGGGACTTTGTAGCCATCCTCCATAGGCATCCTTGCTGTCTTGCCTCCATAAGCACCTGCACCTTTCAAAAGATCAAGTGTATACTTTCTTTGGGACATGAACAAACCCTCCTTGGATCTACATATCTCAATTCCAAGAAAGTATTTCATTTCTCCCAAGTCTTTAATCTCAAACTTGGATTTAAGGAACTCCTTGGTTGCTATGATACCTTCCTTATCACTCCCTGTGATAATGATATCATCAACATACACAAGAAGTGCAATCATACCTGAGGGAGTACTTAGAGTGAAGAGAGTGTGATCTAGCTCAGACTTCTTGAAGCCTCGGCCATTAAGAGTAGTGCTCAGCTTGTTATACCAAGCTCTTGGTGATTGCTTCAGCCCATAGATAGCTTTCTTCAGTCTCAACACATTCCCTTTCTTTACTAAGTGTTCCAAGCCCGGAGGTGGATGCATATACACTTCATCCTCAAGCTCTCCTTGTAGAAATGCATTCTTCACATCCATTTGCCATAAGCCCCATCCAAGATTCACAGCCAAGCTTAATACAATCCGGATTGTGTGTAGCTTAGCCACTGGTGCAAAGGTCTCAATGTAATCTTCTCCATATGTTTGAGTAAAGCCTCTTGCAACCAGTCTTGACTTCTTCCTCTCAACCTGACCATCAGCCTTATACTTGATTGTGAATATCCATCTACTAGTCACAGCCTTCTTCCCTTTAGGTAACTCACTCTCATACCATGTATCATTTTTGATCATAGCTCCTGCCTCAGCTCCAACTGATTCCTTCCACTCCTTGTCTTGTATTGCCTCTTCATAGCTTCTTGGGATAAACCCTCATCCAGATTTACCATAAATGCGCAATGTGCTTTAGGATATTGAGCAAAGGAGCACACAGCTTGAGAAGGATGCTCCACTGCTTGGGCATTGTAGTACACTCTCGTGTTTACCCAAGAGGAAGGATCCTTCCTCACTCTTGTGCTTCTCCTCAATTCTGGTTGTTGAACTCTCACGACTTGCTCTTGAACATCCAGTTGTTCTTCTTCTTCTTCTACATCCTCAACTGATGCTTCTACTTCTCTTTGTTCCTGCTCACCTTGATTGTGAGAGCCTGAACTTATCTCCCTTTGTTCCTGATTCAAGCCGGCTCCATCTTGGCCTAAACTTGTCTCCAACCCTTCCTCATTCAAGCCGGCTCCTTCTTGGCCACTTTCTTGAACTTCAGGCTCATTTCCCCCCTCACGATCATGGTGAGAGTCTCCATGTTGTTCCCTTTGACCAGAGTTCTGATCCTGGGACATCTTGATTCCTAGCCCCTCTAGGATAATCCTTAACACCCCAGCCTTATCTGAGGTTAGATCTTTCAAGTCTTCTTGGTTCTTTTCTTCATAGTATCCTCTTTCTTCTACAAACTTCACATCCCGTGATACTAGAACTCTTCTTCCTTCTGGATCATAGCATTTGTATCCCTTCTGTGTTGTAGAGTAGCCTATGAATACAGCCTTTGTACTCCTTGCTTCCAACTTGCTCCTCATCTGTCCCGGAATCAACACATAGCACAAACACCCAAAGACTCTCAAGTGTTCTACCGACGGCTTGTGTTTATTCAAGACCTCAAATGGTGCCTGATCTTCAAGGATCTTTGTAGGTGTCCGGTTGATCAGGTAGCAAGCAGTGGCCACAGCATCACTCCAAAACCTTTTGGGAACATTTGCTTGAAACATTAATGACCGAGCAGTCTCCATGAGATGTCGATTCTTCCTCTCAGCCACACCATTCTGTTGAGGTGTGTAAGGGCAGCTTGTTTGATGAAGAATCCCATGATGAGCTAGATGATACTTGAATGCATGGCTAGTGTATTCTCCTCCATTATCTGATCTAAAAATTTTAATCTTAGCATGATAATGGTTAGTCACATAAGCTTGAAAGTTTTTAAATGCATCAAGAACTCTATCTTTAGATGGGATTAAGGTCAACCAGGTGTATTTGGATTTTTCATCAATGAATGTGACAAAATACTTATGATTCTCCCTAGATAAGCAAGGTGCAGTCCATACATCAGAATGAATCAAATCAAAGCATTTTTCATAAACAGTAGATGACCTTTGAAACACAGTTTTACAATGTTTGCCTAAAATGCAAGCTTCACAGTCTTTATTCTCAAAATTAACACCTGGCAACATCAAATTCAAGGCTCTACTATGAGGATGTCCTAGTCTAGCATGCCACAAAGCATTCTTATTCAAACTTGAAGTAGTAAATAAACAGCTTGATTCAGGAACAGGAGCTAATTCTTCAAGCATGTAAAGATCCCCTTTAGTAACTCCTTTTCCAATCAACTGGCTGCTCTCAATATCCTGAAACTTCACATCATTAGGACTAAAGATAACATTGCAATGAAGATCAGTAGTACACTTCTTTACTGATAGTAAGTTTGATGTGAATTCTGGCATGTAGAATGCTCTAGTATGTTTATTAAATAGTTTTAAGTTTCCTATTCCTCTAATAGGAATTTTATCTCCATTTGCAATCATCACATGTCCATTAGCAGGTTCAATATCTTTAATCAAACTAGTGTCACTAATCATATGATGAGATGCACCAGAATCAACTACTAATGGTTTAGTCATGTCATTAGCCATAAGACAAAGTGTACTAGATGACTTGAGAGAGTGATCAGTCCTAGCAAGACTAGCATATACATGATCCGGTTTGGCAATTCCATGTTTCTCAAGACTATTATCATCATTCTTAACTATCATTGATGCACCAAAGGAATAACCATAAGTGTTACCGTTTTCCTTAAGCATCTTGATGAGGGAGTCAATGTCTGATCTCCTAATGTAGTCTTGCTCCCCTCCTCGGTGATTTGGATTGCCTGCATACGCCACCAAGGACCTGCCATCACTCTCCCTTCCTCCTTCATCATTGCTCTTTCCTGAGGTACCAGCACCGCTTGATCCTTCACTCACATTTGCCCTGGCATCCCTCTCCTTCAAGAACTTGGCTGGCTTCAGATGGGGGTGGAGTATCCAGCACTGGCTCTTCTTATGGCCATGCTTCTTGCAATGATCACAGCTCCCATTGAACTTCCTGTCTTCAAACTTGTTGTAACCGGCCTTGTTTGCTTGAGGAGCTTCATCAGAGTTGACTTGCGCAGCCTTATTTGCAAGTGACATCTCTCCTTTGCTTCCAAACAATCCAATAGACCCCTGCTCCTTCTGAATTTGAGAGCACACCTCCTCAAGGTCTGGTAGCTTATCCGCTCTCAACATGTGTTTAATCAGTGAGTTGTAAGCCGGATTCAAGGTAAGCAATAGTCCAAAGACCTTATCCTGTTCCCTCCTCTCATTAAGCAGCTCTGGATCGGTTGTGCTTGGCCTCAGCATCTCCAGCTCTGACCATAAGGACCGGAACCTCCCCAAATGTTTGGTGAATTCCATGTCATCTTGTACCAAGCCGTTTATGGCTTTCTTTACTTCAAACACTCGGTGAAGGTTTGAAGCATTCCCATACACCTTCTTCAAGGTGTCCCATAGTTCCTTAGCTGACTCACAATAGCTGTAAGCCTCTAGGATCGCCGGCTCTAGAGAGGCATGAAGAACTGACATCACAAGCATGTCTTCTCGCTGCCACTTCTCTACGGCCGTTTCATTTGAGACCTCTTCCGAGTCTTCTCCCTGAGTAATGAGCTGTGGAGCTTCACCATCCGTGAGATGCTTCCACAAACCCTTACTTCCCACTGTGGTTCTCACCATCCGAGACCACACCAAGTAGTTACTCCCCTTGAAAGTAACTGCCACCTTCATGTGCATGCTTATCCCTCCATCCATCTTCAACAGCTTGTTCTTGAACTACTTGTAGAAGACTTTGAACTTGAGACTAGACTGCACCAACACGTTAAGAACTCACAACACACACGCAAACGCTTCAATCTTGTACCCACAACGTAACCAAGGAAGACTTGAGGCTAGAGACTCCACGGAACCTTCAAAGCTTTAGTCTTTAGCCCACGCAAAGAACTCAGATTCTCAAGAACCTGGCTCTGATACCATATAAGTTTTAGAGTATAAAGAGTAATCTGAGAGTTTAGGGGAGATTAGAGAAGTATTAGAGATGATTTAGGGTAGAATCTGAGATCAAGAGACTAAGAGAAAAGCCATGGAGGCTAAGAATAATCTGAACTGTCTAATTCTTTATTATGGATGAGGTTACAACATTTATAGGAGAGTCATTAGGGCTTTTGCGCAAAGGGAAATGGCACTAGTCTAAGCATGTGAAGTCAAGGCTGAATGGAGTGTCTCCTTTTGAAATGAACGGACAGGAGGGCACACACGCTTCTGGCTTTACAGCCTGTCCAAGAGCTGGATGGATAAGGCGCGTCCCAACCTTATCCATAAACGGTCTGATCCGTTCCAAACCTTCCGTGTCTAATGAAGGCACTGCTCGTCCATCTTCCTTCTCTTTCACGTTCCCTCAGATGTACGGTCATGCCCTATCCGTCCACACCATGCCCTAACTTTGCACAACCTTTAAACTGACTTTAAAGGTCATTCAAGCTCTCATGGTCGGGGTGATCCGTACCGTCCGTACTTAGGCCGTACCGTTCTTCCCTTTCACATTACTTGCCCAACTCCTCTTTTCTTTCACATAATGGCTTCCTCATCTCAACACTCATATGACTGAAGGATCAAGCGGAGCAGGGCCATCCAACAAAGGAGCTGAGGTGGAGAACCGTGAAGGAAATGGAAAAGCTTTGGTGACCTATACTGGAGCTAGCAATCCCCGAGGCAATGATCAAGACTTCATCAGGAGGTCCGAGATGGATGCACTCATCAAAATGCTCAAGGATAATGGTAACATTCATGGGTATTCATTTGGTGCTTCTTTGATTACTAGAACTATAGAAATGACTCACGGTGAGGCTGAGATTGCTAGGACTGATAGTAAGGCTGGAATTGAGCAGTACATTGATAGAAATGCTAGGATGAATGCATATAGATCAAACCGTATCTGCCATCATGCTAGCAATGCATCCAAACCATTGATTATAGATTCAGGTGCATCTCATCATATGATTAGTGACACCAACCTGATTAAAGATATAGAACCTACTTAAGGATGTGTGATGATTGCAAATGGAGATAAGATACCTATTAAGGGAATAGGAAACTTAAAGCTATTTGATAAAAACACTAGAGCATTTTATATTCCTGAATTCACATCAAATCTACTTTCAGTTAAGAAATGTACTACTGATTTGAATTGCAATGTTATATTCAGTCCTAATGATGTGAAGTTTCAGGATATTGAGAGCAGCCAATTGATTGGAAAAGGAGTTACAAAGGGAGAGTTATACATGCTTGAGAAGCTTGATCCTGTTTCCAATCATAACTGCTCATTTACTTCTGCTTCTAGTTTGAATAAAAATGCATTGTGGCATGCTAGACTAGGTCATCCCCATGAGAGGGCTTTAAACTTGATGTTACCAGGTGTGGTTTTTGAAAATGATAAGTGTGAAGCTTGCATCTTAGGCAAGCATTGTAAGAATGTGTTTCCAAGAACATCTACTGTTTATGAAAATTGCTTTGATTTGATTCATACTGATGTGTGGACTGCACCTAGTTTCTCTAGAGACAATCATAAGTACTTTGTCACATTCATTGATGAAAAATCTAAATACACCTGGTTAACACTGATTCCATCAAAAGATAAGGTGATAGATGCATTCAAGAACTTTCAAGCTTATGTGACTAACCATTATCATGCTAAGATTAAAATTTTGAGATCAGATAATGGAGGAGAGTACACAAGCTATGCGTTCAAAAGTCATCTAGATCATCATGGAATACTTCATCAAACAAGCTGTCCCTACACACCACAACAGAATGGTGTAGCTGAGAGGAAGAACAGGCACTTGATGGAGGTGGCTCGGTCATTGATGTTCCAAGCCAATGTACCTAAGAGATTCTGGAGTGATGCTGTATCCACTGCTTGCTATCTAATCAACCGAATGCCGACAAGGGTGTTGAAGGATCAAGCACCATTTGAGGTACTGAACAAGCGCAAGCCATCTTTGGCATATATGAAAGTGTTTGGATGCTTGTGTTATGTGTTGGTACCAGGAGAGTTGAGGAACAAGCTAGAAGCAAGAAGCCGAAAGGCAATGTTCATTGGCTACTCAACAACTCAAAAGGGATATTATAAGTTTTAGAGTATAAAGAGTAATCTGAGAGTTTAGGGGAGATTAGAGAAGTATTAGAGATGATTTAGGGTAGAATCTGAGATTAAGTGACTAAGAGAAAAGCCATGGAGGCTAAGAATAATCTGAACTGTCTATTTCTTTATTATGGATGAGGTTACAACATTTATAGGAGAGTCATTAGGGCTTTTGCGCAAAGGGAAATGGCACTAGTCTAAGCATGTGAAGTCAAGGCTGAATGGAGTGTCTCCTTTTGAAATGAACGGACAGGAGGGCACACACGCTTCTGGCTTTACAGCCTGTCCAAGAGCTGGATGGATAAGGCGCGTCCCAACCTTATCCATAAACGGTCTGATCCGTTCCAAACCTTCCGTGTCTAATGAAGGCACTGCTCGTCCATCTTCCTTCTCTTTCACGTTCCCTCAGATGTACGGTCATGCCCTATCCGTACACACCATGCCCTAACTTTGCACAACCTTTAAACTGACTTTAAAGGTCATTCAAGCTCTCATGGTCGAGGTGATCCGTACCGTCCGTACTTAGGCCGTACCGTTCTTCCCTTTCACATTACTTGCCCAACTCCTCTTTTCTTTCAGATAATGGCTTCCTCATCTCAACACTCCCCCTCAAGCTTGGCTTTGCGAAAGTCTAAGCTTGGACAGCCATGAGATCTTCCTCATTAAAAACCTCACCAAGGAAAACCCATTGGGACAAAACCTTGATGAGGGAAAAAGAGTAAAGACCTCATGACTTAGGGGATTAGCTCCTTCTCTTCCCAAGATCTATGAGTCCCAATCTGATATGAATGGACTCCATAGTCTTCTGTCTTGCTGCCTTAGTGAACACATCAGCCAACTGATCTTCACTCCTAGTGTAGCATGGCAAGATGACTCCTAGGACAATCATCTGCCTCACCTTGTGACAATCAACCTCAATGTGCTTGGTTCTTTCATGGAACACCGAGTTGGAGGCTATGTGGATCGCGGCTTGGTTATTACAATGCATGGTCATTGGCGTGGCTTGATCAATCCCCAAATGCTTCAAGATGCCCTTGATCCATACTAGCTCGTTTGTAAGCTTCAGCATGGCTCTATACTCAGCTTCTGCACTTGAGCAAGACACCACCTTTTGCTTCTTGCTCTTCCAAGTCACCAAGTTGCCTCCAATGAATGTGCAATAGCCGGTTGTTGATCTCCTGTCAGCTCTATCACCAGCCCAATCAGCATCACAGTATCCAACAACTTCTGTGCTTCCATTGCAGCCCATCCATACTCCTTGATCAGGTGAGCCATTGAGATACATCAAGATCCTCTCCACCATCCGCCAATGATGCTCCTTAGGCACTTGCATGTGTTGACTCACCTGATTCACAGCAAAACAAATGTCAGGCCTAGTTATGGTAAGATAAATCAATTTGCCAACTAGTTTTCTATAGAGTTTAGGATCCTGATAAGGTTTGCTGTCTTCAATCTCCCCCTCTCGTGGGACTTTGTAGTCATCCTCCATAGGCATCCTTGCTGTCTTGCCTCCATAAGCACCTGCACCTTTCAAAAGATCAAGTGTATACTTTCTTTGGGACATGAACAAACCCTCCTTGGATCTACATATCTCAATTCCAAGAAAGTATTTCATTTCTCCCAAGTCTTTAATCTCAAACTTGGATTTAATGAACTCCTTGGTTGCTATGATACCTTCCTTATCACTCCCTGTGATAATGATATCATCAACATACACAAGAAGTGCAATCATACCTGAGGGAGTACTTAGAGTGAAGAGAGTGTGATCTAGCTCAGACTTCTTGAAGCCTCGGCCATTAAGAGTAGTGCTCAGCTTGTTATACCAAGCTCTTGGTGATTGCTTCAGCCCATAGATAGCTTTCTTCAGTCTCAACACATTCCCTTTCTTTACTAAGTGTTCCAAGCCCGGAGGTGGATGCATATACACTTCATCCTCAAGCTCTCCTTGTAGAAATGCATTCTTTACATCCATTTGCCATAAGCCCCATCCAAGATTCACAGCCAAGCTTAATACAATCCGGATTGTGTGTAGCTTAGCCACTGGTGCAAAGGTCTCAATGTAATCTTCTCCATATGTTTGAGTAAAGCCTCTTGCAACCAGTCTTGACTTCTTCCTCTCAACCTGACCATCAGCCTTATACTTGATTGTGAATATCCATCTACTAGTCACAGCCTTCTTCCCTTTAGGTAACTCACTCTCATACCATGTATCATTTTTGATCATAGCTCCTGCCTCAGCTCCAACTGATTCCTTCCACTCCTTGTCTTGTATTGCCTCTTCATAGCTTCTTGGGATAAAACCCTCATCCAGATTTACCATAAATGCGCAATGTGCTTTAGGATATTGAGCAAAGGAGCACACAGCTTGAGAAGGATGCTCCACTGCTTGGGCATTGTAGTACACTCTCGTGTTTACCCAAGAGGAAGGATCCTTCCTCACTCTTGTGCTTCTCCTCAATTCTGGTTGTTGAACTCTCACGACTTGCTCTTGAACATCCAGTTGTTCTTCTTCTTCTTCTACATCCTCAACTGATGCTTCTACTTCTCTTTGTTCCTGCTCACCTTGATTGTGAGAGCCTGAACTTATCTCCCTTTGTTCCTGATTCAAGCCGGCTCCATCTTGGCCTAAACTTGTCTCCAACCCTTCCTCATTCAAGCCGGCTCCTTCTTGGCCACTTTCTTGAATTTCAGGCTCATTTCCCCCCTCACGATCATGGTGAGAGTCTCCATGTTGTTCCCTTTGACCAGAGTTCTGATCCTGGGACATCTTGATTCCTAGCCCCTCTAGGATAATCCTTAACACCCCAGCCTTATCTGAGGTTAGATCTTTCAAGTCTTCTTGGTTCTTTTCTTCATAGTATCCTCTTTCTTCTACAAACTTCACATCCCGTGATACTAGAACTCTTCTTCCTTCTGGATCATAGCATTTGTATCCCTTCTGTGTTGTAGAATAGCCTATGAATACAGCCTTTGTACTCCTTGCTTCCAACTTGCTCCTCATATGTCCCGGAATCAACACATAGCACAAACACCCAAAGACTCTCAAGTGTTCTACCGACGGCTTGTGTTTATTCAAGACCTCAAATGGTGCCTGATCTTCAAGGATCTTTGTAGGTATCCAATTGATCAGGTAGCAAGCAGTGGCCACAACATCACTCCAAAACCTTTTGGGAACATTTGCTTGAAACATTAATGACCGAGCAGTCTCCATGAGATGTCGATTCTTCCTCTCAGCCACACCATTCTGTTGAGGTGTGTAGGGGCAGCTTGTTTGATGAAGAATCCCATGATGAGCTAGATGATACTTGAATGCATGGCTAGTGTATTCTCCTCCATTATCTGATCTAAAAATTTTAATCTTAGCATGATAATGGTTAGTCACATAAGCTTGAAAGTTTTTAAATGCATCAAGAACTCTATCTTTAGATGGGATTAAGGTCAACCAGGTGTATTTGGATTTTTCATCAATGAATGTGACAAAATACTTATGATTCTCCCTAGATAGGCAAGGTGCAGTCCATACATCAGAATGAATCAAATCAAAGCATTTTTCATAAACAGTAGATGACCTTTGAAACACAGTTTTACAATGTTTGCCTAAAATGCAAGCTTCACAGTCTTTATTCTCAAAATTAACACCTGGCAACATCAAATTCAAGGCTCTACTATGAGGATGTCCTAGTCTAGCATGCCACAAAACATTCTTATTCAAACTTGAAGTAGTAAATAAACAGCTTGATTCAGGAACAGGAGCTAATTCTTCAAGCAAGTAAAGATCCCCTTTAGTAACTCCTTTTCCAATCAACTGGCTGCTCTCAATATCCTGAAACTTCACATCATTAGGACTAAAGATAACATTGCAATGAAGATCAGTAGTACACTTCTTTACTGATAGTAAGTTTGATGTGAATTCTGGCATGTAGAATGCTCTAGTATGTTTATTAAATAGTTTTAAGTTTCCTATTCCTCTAATAGGAATTTTATCTCCATTTGCAATCATCACATGTCCATTAGCAGGTTCAATATCTTTAATCAAACTAGTGTCACTAATCATATGATGAGATGCACCAGAATCAACTACTAATGGTTTAGTCATGTCATTAGCCATAAGACAAAGTGTACTAGATGACTTGAGAGAGTGATCAGTCCTAGTAAGACTAGCATATACATGATCCGGTTTGGCAATTCCATGTTTCTCAAGACTATTATCATCATTCTTAACTATCATTGATGCACCAAAGGAATAACCATAAGTGTTACCGTTTTCCTTAAGCATCTTGATGAGGGAGTCAATGTCTGATCTCCTAATGTAGTCTTGCTCCCCTCCTCGGTGATTTGGATTGCCTGCATACGCCACCAAGGACCTGCCATCACTCTCCCTTCCTCCTTCATCATTGCTCTTTCCTGAGGTACCAGCACCGCTTGATCCTTCACTCACATTTGCCCTGGCATCCCTCTCCTTCAAGAACTTGGCTGGCTTCAGATGGGGGTGGAGTATCCAGCACTGGCTCTTCTTATGGCCATGCTTCTTGCAATGATCACAGCTCCCATTGAACTTCCTGTCTTCAAACTTGTTGTAACCGGCCTTGTTTGCTTGAGGAGCTTCATCAGAGTTGACTTGCGCAGCCTTATTTGCAAGTGACATCTCTCCTTTGCTTCCAAACAATCCAATAGACCCCTGTGTTGAGATGAGATGAGGAATAAGAAGAGAAGAAATGATGGGTTGAGATAACTGAAGGGGAGGAAGCTTAGGAATGAATGAGAGTGTTTGGCTCTACCTAGGCCGTACAGGCCGTACGGCCGTACCATCCGTACATGGGAGGATCGGCCAAACATCGACCATAAACTTACCCGAGTAACACGTTTAGGAAGAAGGAGTTACTCAAGTCTATTACCATCTGATCTATCCGTTGGAAAGGATAAGGGAAGAGCCTTGGACAGGCTGGCACAGCTGGAAAAGGGAAAGGAGCTTTTGGGACAGCTAAGAGATGCCAAAAGCGTGTGAGACACTTCATTGGATAGATTTGAATTAGGCTGTTGACTCCACATGCTTTCTCTTCTCTCTAGTTACGAAAACCCTACTTGTTCCTTCATATAAATATGTAACCTCACTCATGAATAAGTTTAAGCAAGTTTTGAGACTCTCTCTTAGTCTTTAAATCTCAATGGTTCCATATTAGACTCCTAATCTCATTTCATACTCTAATCTTCACTAAATCGTTTCTAGTCTTTCCTAAACACTCAGATTACTCTAAACATTACTAAAAATCATATGGTATCAGAGCCAGGTTAGTGAGAACCTGAGTTCGTGTTAGGCTCTTTGGAGATTCAAGATTGAAGCTTTGAAGAGTTTGGTTGGTGTTCTTGTGTTCTTGGGAGGTTCCGGGTATTGTCCGAGTTCAAAGACTAGTTTTTAGTGTGTTACTGAAGCTGTGAGGTTGAAGACCGAGGCAGTGAGTGTTCTTACAAGTCTTTTAACTCAAGATCCAGTTTGTGAAGTCTAGAGAAGTCATCGTTCATCATGGAGAGTGGTATGAACATGAACATGAAGGTAGCGGTTTGCTTCAAGGGAACCAACTACTTGGTGTGGTCTCGGATGGTGAGAACCACGGTGGGAAGCAAAGGGCTTTGGAAGCACATCACGCCAGGAGAAGCTCCAAAGCTCATCACCCAAGGAGAAACTGAAGGAGAAGCCGCAAGCAAAGCGGAAGAGAAGTGGCATCAGGAGGACATGTTGGTGATGTCAGTGCTGCATGCTTCACTTGAGCCGGCGATTCTAGATGCATACAGTTACTGTGAATCAGCTAAAGAGCTGTGGGATACGTTGAAGAAGGTGTATGGGAATACATCAAACCTGAGCCGTGTGTTTGAGGTGAAGCAGGCTATAAACAACTTGGTACAAGAGGATATGGAGTTCACCAAGCATCTATGGAGGTTCAGTGTGAGATTTTCAGAGCCCTGGCTGTGTATGTGTATGAAAAGCCATTAAAGGCAAATATAAGGTCTTGAACTAGTTGTATAGGAGGTCTGATGAAACTAGTATGAACTTTAATCAGAAACAAGGAGACTTTGAGAGATTAAGAGACTTGAGACTAAGAAAGGGGTAGATTAAGGGAATCTGATCAAGAACACACTTTTATTATGAAGTGGAGAGGGGAAATCCCCCAAACTCCCTTAAGGCTCAAAATCGCCCCTTACATGCTTATTTATAAGCTCAATAGGTTTACACAATCTGAAACCTAAATCTAATGGATAAAATTAACTTGAGAGAATGGATGGCTAGGATGTAAGCTTGGTATTGCAATCTGTGTGATGTCTTGTGATTGGCTGAGGGCTGATGTTGCTTGATTGGTTGATTTGAATCTGGTCAAAGGGAGGGCTGGCCTCTGATTGGATCATCTTAGGCGCCCATGAACCTAGTCTCCCTTGTGTCCAGGTTCTTGGTCAATACACAGCCAAGGGACAGCTCACGCCAGCTGGTTCTTGCTGTGCCTTATCCATAACTGGTCCCAACATTCAAACTCAGACTTTGGCGCCTCTTGGCTTCTTCACACAATCAGCCAACGCCATTCTTCTTACTTGGGACTCAAGTTAGGCTGATCACAATCCTTAGTTATGTACGGATCACTCAATGTCCGTACACAAGCACCCTAAGTTTGCACCAAACCTTAAGACTCACAAATGGCCGAGTATACACCTTTGGTACGTCCACCATCCGTACTGATTCATACTAGGCCGTACATGGCTGTACCAGCCTCTCCCTATCTTTGTACACTCGTCCATTTGCTCCTCAATACTCTTCTAAGTCTCTCCTAGACTTTGTCCTTGCTTAGAACAACCATCAGATCACCTCTAGCTCTCTTAAGACACTTCACCACTCTTGATAGGCACTCTCTAAAGCTCTCGCCCTATCTTTGCACAAGCTCCATCTCAACTTAACACCTTTAGCTTCTCCATTCCTTTCTTCAAGTTAACACTCCCCCTCAAGCTTGACTTTAGCTGATCCTAAGTCAAGCTTGGAACCTTGAAGAACTTCCTCATTAAAAACCTCACCAAGGAAAACCCTTTGTGACAAACCCTTGATGAGGGAAAAAGAGTAAAGCCTCCAAGGCCTAGGGATTGGCCAGTGAGTCTTTGTGCCTTACCAGCAATGTAAGGGACACAAAGACTCTGGATCATGGCCCTCATTTGATGCAAGATAGAACCCACTCCTCTTGCTCATCATCAACACTTCTTGTACTCTTCTTTAGACAGATCTTGGTCTCTCCCCCTTTCTCACAACCTTCTTGTTGTGATCAAGTGCTCGGACTACCAGATCTTCCTTGATAGATACAAGCTGAGTCTTGGCTGCTTCTTCTTCATGAGTCACCACCATGTTACTGAAACCTTCATGACAGGATGCTTCAGACTGTAGTACCAATCACCTCACTCTAGAGGCCGCATTGGAGATCGCTTCTTCATCCTTCATTATGCTTCATAACTGATCTGCTCCTCTTCTTGAATAACCACCAAGTACTCTCAGATCATGTAAGCTTCAACACTCCCCCTCAAGCTTGAGACTCTCACAGGAACAAGCTTGGATGGATAGCTTCATGATCTGCACCATTACTCCATTGCAACACCTTCTGAACTCGCCATCTTCATGGAGTGCTTGTGGAAGCTTCAGCTACCTCTTCAGCCACCTCACACTAGAAGCCGCACTGATAGAGTCTTCATCTTCTCACAGCCAAGAGTGCTCTGAACACTCTCTTGCCTAGACACGCCACTGCCTAGACCCGGATGGCTCCTTCTTCTTCAGTTGCTTGCAATGGACCTTCTGAACCTTCTTGGTCCGACTGATAGCTCACTAAACTCCCCTCCTCAAGCTTGGATTGAGTATAGGTCCAAGCTTGCAAGTGAGCTTCAGTGACACTACACACCAGTGGCGCATCACCACTTCTTTCTTAACTCTCCATTGCTCCACACAATGGGCAAAGTCTTCCTCTTTCAACTCGGATGGATGGTGAACCAAGAACACCTCTTGTGAACCTGAAACATCACTCAAACTCCAGCAAAGATAAGACACAAGTGCATTGGGTCAACCCTTGATGCATCATCAAGTTTGAACACCAATGTCTTTAAGCAATGCAACAGATTAAACTAGACATTTTTCAAGTTCTAATCTTTGCAAGCAAACTCTCTAAGCACAAGTAAGATCATAACAGATTCAATACAAGCTACTTAGGCAATTTTTAAAGCTTCTTTACTCAGCATTTAGACATGAATCTAATGCTTCAATGTAAGACAGCCTTTTGACAGTATGCACTAACCTTTAATCAGTTTCAATTCATGAATGCAACAATACAATCCATCACACATTCATTTATAACTTAGGCTAAGCATTACTATCATCACTTATCATCAGGCAATGCATTACTTTCAATCTGTTTTCAGTTCATGAGCTTCAAACAATACCATTTCATTTAGCAAACTCATTACTTAACAGGAGCAAGCATTTTACTCTTTAAACACTAAACAAGCCTTTAAAGCATCCTGGGACAGATTCAACTAATTTTATTTAGCAATCACATATTATCCTCAGGTTTTTCAATCAATACACATCACAATAACCAGGCACAGTCACAACACAAGCTCATTATCAAGAAGGGATAGTATTAGCTTACAGCCAAGGAACCGGTTTGGTTCCTTGAACCTCCAATGGCTTTTGGCTCACGGTTTTGTTGGACATGAGAGCATGGATCGTCACCCAGCCTCTCCTCCTTCTACTCATGGCCCCCTTCTTGTTTCTACAGCTCAAACACCCCTCCTTTCTTCATACGTCAAGTCGCCATCTTCATGACATCTTCTCTTCTTGTAGCCGGATGCTAGCAGCTCATGGACAAGGAGTTTTGGCTTGAGGTTCATGACGCCTCTCCATCCTCCTTTGCTTCCAACGTGGCTCTTCATCTAGGCAGGTATGAGAAAGGGTTGAGGAACCAGAATGACACGCCAAGCTTCAGTCTTCATGGAGAAGCTGAACCGGATGGAGCTGTCTTCTTCATGGCTTGGATTTGAGCTGAGGGATGTGTGTGTGGGATTTGCGGAAGCTTCAACCAGGTTCTTAGCAACCTGGCTCTGATACCATGTGAGATTTTCAGAGCCCTGGCTGTGTATGTGTATGAAAAGCCATTAAAGGCAAAGATAAGGTCTTGAACTAGTTGTATAGGAGGTCTGATGAAACTAGTATGAACTTTAATCAGAAACAAGGAGACTTTGAGAGATTAAGAGACTTGAGACTAAGAAAGGGGTAGATTAAGGGAATCTGATCAAGAACACACTTTTATTATGAAGTGGAGAGGGGAAATCCCCCAAACTCCCTTAAGGCTCAAAATCGCCCCTTACATGCTTATTTATAAGCTCAATAGGTTTACACAATCTGAAACCTAAATCTAATGGATAAAATTAACTTGAGAGAATGGATGGCTAGGATGTAAGCTTGGTATTGCAATCTGTGTGATGTCTTGTGATTGGCTGAGGGCTGATGTTGCTTGATTGGTTGATTTGAATCTGGTCAAAGGGAGGGCTGGCCTCTGATTGGATCATCTTAGGCGCCCATGAACCTAGTCTCCCTTGTGTCCAGGTTCTTGGTCAATACACAGCCAAGGGACAGCTCACGCCAGCTGGTTCTTGCTGTGCCTTATCCATAACTGGTCCCAACATTCAAACTCAGACTTTGGCGCCTCTTGGCTTCTTCACACAATCAGCCAACGCCATTCTTCTTACTTGGGACTCAAGTTAGGCTGATCACAATCCTTAGTTATGTACGGATCACTCAATGTCCGTACACAAGCACCCTAAGTTTGCACCAAACCTTAAGACTCACAAATGGCCGAGTATACACCTTTGGTACGTCCACCATCCGTACTGATTCATACTAGGCCGTACATGGCTGTACCAGCCTCTCCCTATCTTTGTACACTCGTCCATTTGCTCCTCAATACTCTTCTAAGTCTCTCCTAGACTTTGTCCTTGCTTAGAACAACCATCAGATCACCTCTAGCTCTCTTAAGACACTTCACCACTCTTGATAGGCACTCTCTAAAGCTCTTGCCCTATCTTTGCACAAGCTCCATCTCAACTTAACACCTTTAGCTTCTCCATTCCTTTCTTCAAGTTAACATTCAGAACACTCTGGTCCGAGCTGGAGATGTTGAGGCCAAGCACTACAGATGCAGATGAGCTCAACAAAAGAAGAGAGCAAGACAAGGTCTTTGGGCTACTCCTCACCATGAATCCGGCGTACAATGGTCTTATCCAACACTTGCTTAGAGAGGACACACTACCTGATCTTGAAGAAGTGTGCGCAAGGATTCAGAAGGAACAAGGCTCTATTGGGTTGTTTGGAAAGAAAGGAGAGCTATCTCTCGTAAATCAAGCAACTCAAGAGGAGGGAGGGGAAGCTCCACAAGCACACAAGGCTGCGCATGGGAAGTATGATGAGAGGAGGTTCAATGGGAACTGTGATCACTGCAAGAAGCATGGCCACAAGAAGAGCCAATGCTGGATACTCCATCCCCATCTCAAGCCGGCAAAGTTTATGAAAGACAGAGAGGCAAGGGCTAATATCTCAGATGGAGCAAGCGCAAGTGGAGCAGGTACTAGCAAAGGGAAGGAGATAGATGGGCGTGAAGCAGGTGATGGGAGGTCTCTTGTTGCCTACACTGGAGCCCCAAGCAACCGTGGGAACTATGATCAAGAGTATCTAAGGAAATCCGACCTGGATGCTCTCATTAAGCTCTTCAAGGAGCATGGTAACAGTTTTGGATATTCCTTTGGTGCTAGGGCTATAGGGAATGATGAGAATCCAACTAGCATTGATAGGATGCATGAAAGTGTGATAGAGATAATAAACCAATCTAGAACGGACAGTTTTGCTAGGAATGATCATGCATTCAAACCATCTAGTATACTTGCTCATATTGCTAGTTCACATACCATCAAGCCTTTAGTAGTTGATTCTGGTGCATCTCATCATATGATAAGTGACACTAGTTTGATTAAAAACATTGTACCAATGAATGGAAATGTGATGATAGCTAATGGAGATAAGATACCTATTAGAGGAATAGGAAGTCTTAAACTGTTTGATAAGGAAACTAAAGCCTTTTATATGCCTGAATTTACTTCAAACTTGTTATCTGTTAAGAAATGTGCTACTGATTTGCAATGCAATGTCATATTCAGTCCTAATGATGTGAAGTTTCAGGATATTAAAAGCAGCAAGATGATTGGAAAGGGAGTTACTAAAGGAGAATTGTATTTACTTGAAGATCTTGCTCCTGTTTCTAGTTATAGCTGCTCGTTTACTTCTGTTTCTGGTTCTAGTTTAAGTAAAAATGCATTGTGGCATGCTAGATTAGGACACCCTCATAATAAGGCTTTAAAACTGATGTTGCCAGGTGTTTCCTTTGAGAATAATGAGTGTGAAGCTTGCATTTTAGGCAAGCATTGTAAGACTGTCTTTATTAAATCTACTACGGTTTATGAGAAGTGTTTTGATTTGATTCATTCTGATGTTTGGACTGCTCCTTGCTTATCTAGAGACAATCAAAAGTATTATGTAACTTTCATTGATGAAAAATCCAAATACACCTGGTTAACTTTAATTCCAACCAAAGATAGGGTACTTGATGCATTTAAGAACTTTCAATCATATGTGACTAACCATTATAATGCCAAGATAAAGATTTTCAGGTCAGATAATGGAGGAGAGTACACGGGACAAGCATTCAAGCTCCATCTATCTCAGCATGGAATACTACATCAGACAAGCTGTCCCTATACTCCACAACAGAATGGTGTGGCTGAGAGAAAGAATAGGCATCTGATGGAAGTGGCCAGGTCCATGATGTTTCAAACCAATGTACCCAAGAAGTTCTGGAGTGATGCGGTCACTACAGCTTGTTATCTCATCAACAGAACACCAACTCTGATTCTGCAAGGGTTATCACCATTTGAGGTATTGAACCGATACAAGCCCTCATTGGAACATATGAAGATCTTTGGGTGTTTGTGTTTTGTAATGGTACCGGGAGAATTAAGAAACAAGCTTGAAGCTAGAAGCTCCAAGGCAATGTTTGTTGGATACTCATCAAGTCAGAAAGGATATAAGTGCTATGATCCTAACACAAGGAGAGTGTTAGTATCTAGAGAAGTGAAGTTTGTGGAAGAAAAAGGATATTATGAGGAGCAGATTCAAGAAGATTTGAAAGATCTCACTTCAGATAGAGCTGCAACCTTGAGGATAATACTAGAAGGACTTGGTATCAATATGGATCAAGGACAGCAAGAAGTAAGAGGCACTACACCAATACCGAATCATCAGACGTCCAATCTTGAACATGAGGGGGGGAATGGAACAGAAACTCAAACTCAAAGTCATGAAGAGAGTTCTGGTTCTCATGATCAAGCTGTGGAGTCAAATGATCAACAAGAAGGAGCTGAAGCAAGTCAGCTAAGGGATAAAGGAGCTGAAGCAAGTCAGCCAAGAGAAGAAGCAAGAGAAGAAAGTACACGAGAAGATGTACAAGACATGGAGTTACCGGCACAAGAAGGGCCAGTGTTGAGAAGAAGTACAAGGCTGAGAAAGGATCCTTCCAGTTGGGTAAACACGAGAGTGTACTACAATGCTCAAGCTGTGAAGCATCCTACTCAGGCCGTGTGTTCTTTCTCTCAATATCCAGAAGCACATTGTGCATTCATGGTAAACTTAGATGAGAATCACATTCCAAGAAGCTATGAAGAGGCAATGGAGGATAAGGAATGGAAGGAATCAGTAGGAGCTGAGGCAGGAGCTATGATAAAGAATGATACATGGTTTGAAAGTGAACTACCAAAAGGGAAGAAGGCAGTATCTAGTAGATGGATCTTCACAATCAAATACAAGGCTGATGGACAGATTGAGAGGAAGAAGACTAGATTAGTAGCAAGAGGGTTCACTCAAACATATGGAGAGGATTACATTGAGACATTTGCACCAGTAGCCAAGTTACATACCATTAGAATTGTACTAAGCTTGGCGGTTAACCTTGGATGGGGATTGTGGCAAATGGATGTGAAGAATGCATTCTTACAAGGAGAACTTGAGGATGAAGTCTACATGTATCCTCCACCAGGTCTTGAACATCTAGTGAAGAGAGGGAATGTACTGAGGCTAAAGAAGGCTATCTATGGGTTGAAGCAATCACCAAGAGCATGGTACAACAAGTTGAGCACAACTCTGAACGGCCAAGGTTTTAAGAAGTCAGAATTGGACCATACTCTCTTTACCCTCACTACTCCCTCAGGTATGGTTGCTCTCCTTGTGTATGTGGATGATATCATTATCACAGGAAGTGATAAGGAAGGTATCAACGCAACCAAGGAGTTTCTAAAGTCTATGTTTGAAATAAAAGACTTGGGAGAAATGAAATACTTTCTTGGAATTGAGATTTGTAGATCCAAGGAAGGTTTGTTCATGTCCCAAAGGAAGTATACACTTGATCTTTTGAAAGGTGCAGGTGCTTATGGAGGCAAGACAGCAAAGATGCCAATGGAGGATGGCTACAAAGTACCAAGAGAGGGGGAGATTGAAGACAGCAAGCCATTTCATGATCCTAAACTCTATAGAAAACTTGTTGGCAAATTGATTTATCTAACCATCACAAGACCTGATATATGCTTTGCTGTGAATCAGGTGAGTCAACACATGCAGCTTCCCAAGGAACATCACTGGCGTATGGTGGAGAGGCTGCTGATGTATCTAAATGGCTCGCCGGATCAAGGTGTATGGATGGGGTGCAATGGAAGCACAGAAGTGGTGGGCTATTGTGATGCTGATTGGGCAGGTGATAGAGCTGACAGAAGATCAACAACCGGCTATTGCACATTCATTGGAGGCAACTTGGTGACTTGGAAGAGTAAGAAACAGAAGGTGGTGTCATGCTCTAGTGCAGAAGCTGAGTATAGAGCTATGCTGAAGCTTACAAACGAGCTAGTTTGGATCAAGGGCATCTTGAAGCATTTGGAGATAGCACAAGCCACTCCAATGACAATGCATTGTGACAACCAAGCCGCCATTCACATAGCCTCCAACTCGGTGTTCCATGAGAGGACAAAGCACATTGAGGTTGATTGCCACAAGGTGAGGCAGATGATTGTCCTAGGAGTCATCTTGCCATGTTATACTAGGAGTGAAGATCAGTTGGCTGATGTATTCACCAAGGCTGCGAGGCAAAAGACAATGGAGTCCATTCATATCAGATTGGGCCTCATTGATCTTGGGAAGAGAAGCAGCTGATCCCCTTAGTCATGAGGTCTTTACTCTTTTTCCCTCATCAAGGTTTTGTCCCAATGGGTTTTCCTTGGTGAGGTTTTTAATGAGGAAGATCTCATGGCTGTCCAAGCTTAAGCTTTCACAAAGCTAAGCTTGAGGGGGAGTGTTGAGATGAGATGAGGAATAAGAAGAGAAGAAATGATGGGTTGAGATAACTGAAGGGGAGGAAGCTTAGGAATGAATGAGAGTGTTTGGCTCTACCTAGGCCGTACAGGCCGTACGGCCGTACCATCCGTACATGGGAGGATCGGCCAAACATCGACCATAAACTTACCCGAGTAACACGTTTAGGAAGAAGGAGTTACTCAAGTCTATTACCATCTGATCTATCCGTTGGAAAGGATAAGTGAAGGGCCTTGGACAGGCTGGCACAGCTGGAAAAGGGAAAGGAGCTTTTGGGACAGCTAAGAGATGCCAAAAGCGTGTGAGACACTTCATTGGATAGATTTGAATTAGGCTGTTGACTCCACATGCTTTCTCTTCTCTCTAGTTACGAAAACCCTACTTGTTCCTTCATATAAATATGTAACCTCACTCATGAATAAGTTTGAAGCAAGTTTTGAGACTCTCTCTTAGTCTTTAAATCTCAATGGTTCCATATTAGACTCCTAATCTCATTTCATACTCTAATCTTCACTAAATCGTTTCTAGTCTTTCCTAAACACTCAGATTACTCTAAACATTACTAAAAATCATACCCTGCTCCTTCTGAATTTGAGAGCACACCTCCTCAAGGTCTGGTAGCTTATCCGCTCTCAACATGTGTTTAATCAGTGAGTTGTAAGCCGGATTCAAGGTAAGCAATAGTCCAAAGACCTTATCCTGTTCCCTCCTCTCATTAAGCAGCTCTGGATCGGTTGTGCTTGGCCTCAGCATCTCCAGCTCTGACCATAAGGACCGGAACCTCCCCAAATGTTTGGTGAATTCCATGTCATCTTGTACCAAGCCGTTTATGGCTTTCTTTACTTCAAACACTCGGTGAAGGTTTGAAGCATTCCCATACACCTTCTTCAAGGTGTCCCATAGTTCCTTAGCTGACTCACAATAGCTGTAAGCCTCTAGGATCGCCGGCTCTAGAGAGGCATGAAGAACTGACATCACGAGCATGTCTTCTCGCTGCCACTTCTCTACGGCCGTTTCATTTGAGACCTCTTCCGAGTTTTCTCCCTGAGTAATGAGCTGTGGAGCTTCACCATCCGTGAGATGCTTCCACAAACCCTTACTTCCCACTGTGGTTCTCACCATCCGAGACCACACCAAGTAGTTACTCCCCTTGAAAGTAACTGCCACCTTCATGTGCATGCTTATCCCTCCATCCATCTTCAACAGCTTGTTCTTGAACTACTTGTAGAAGACTTTGAACTTGAGACTAGACTGCACCAACACGTTAAGAACTTCACAACACACACGCAAAAGCTTCAATCTTGTAACCACAACGTAACCAAGGAAGACTTGAGGCTAGAGACTCCACGGAACCTTCAAAGCTTTAGTCTTTAGCCCACGCAAAGAACTCAGATTCTCAAGAACCTGGCTCTGATACCATATAAGTTTTAGAGTATAAAGAGTAATCTGAGAGTTTAGGGGAGATTAGAGAAGTATTAGAGATGATTTAGGGTAGAATCTGAGATTAAGAGACTAAGAGAAAAGCCATGGAGGCTAAGAATAATCTGAACTGTCTAATTCTTTATTATGGATGAGGTTACAACATTTATAGGAGAGTCATTAGGGCTTTTGCGCAAAGGGAAATGGCACTAGTCTAAGCATGTGAAGTCAAGGCTGAATGGAGTGTATCCTTTTGAAATGAACGGACAGGAGGGCACACACGCTTCTGGCTTTACAGCCTGTCCAAGAGCTGGATGGATAAGGCGCGTCCCAACCTTATCCATAAACGGTCTGATCCGTTCCAAACCTTCCATGTCTAATGAAGGCACTGCTCGTCCATCTTCCTTCTCTTTCACGTTCCCTCAGATGTACGGTCATGCCCTATCCGTACACACCATGCCCTAACTTTCCACAACCTTTAAACTGACTTTAAAGGTCATTCAAGCTCTCATGGTCGAGGTGATCCGTACCGTCCGTACTTAGGCCGTACCGTTCTTCCCTTTCACATTACTTGCCCAACTCCTCTTTTCTTTCACATAATGGCTTCCTCATCTCAACAGATATAAGTGTTATGATCCAGAAGCTAGAAGGGTACTTGTATCTAGAGATGTGAAGTTCATTGAAGAAAGAGGATACTATGAAGAGAAGAATCAAGAAGACTTGAGGGACCTTACATCAGATAAGGCTGGAGTCTTAAGGATTATTTTGGAAGGTCTTGGTATCAAGATGAATCAGGATCAGTCCACAAGAAGTGGACAACCAGAAGAGAGCTCAAATGAACCAAGTAGAGCTGCTCAAACACCTCACCTTGATCATGAGGGGGAAAGTGAACCTGAAACTCAAGAAAATGGCCAAGAAGGAGTCGGCTTGAGTGAAGAAGGAGAAGAGTTCAACTCAGGTTCTCATCATCAAGGTGAGCAAGACCAAGGAGATGAAGCACAAGAACCGCATATACAAGATGAGCCGGTTCAAGTGCAAGAACAACCAGTATTGAGGAGAAGCACAAGGCTTAGAAAGGATCCTTCCTCTTGGGTAAACACGCGAGTGTACTACAATGCCCAAGCTGTGGAGCATCCTTCTCAAGCTGTGTGTTCCTTTGCTCAATACCCTGAAGAACATTGTGCATTCATGGTTAACTTGGATGAGAACTATATTCCAAGAAGCTATGAAAAAGCAATCATGGATAAAGAATGGAAGGAATCAGTTGGAGCTGAGGCAGGAGCCATGATCAAGAATGATACATGGTATGAGAGTGAGTTACCAAAAGGGAAGAAGGCTGTGAGTAGTAAATGGATATTCACAATCAAGTATAAGGCTGATGGAAAGGTTGAGAGGAAGAAGTCAAGGCTAGTAGCAAGAGGTTTCACTCAAACTTATGGAGAAGATTACATAGAAACCTTTGCACCAGTAGCTAAACTACATACAATACGGATTGTATTAAGCTTGGCTGTGAATCTTGGATGGGGGTTATGGCAAATGGATGTGAAGAATGCATTCTTACAAGGTGAACTTGAGGATGAAGTATATATGCATCCACCTCCAGGCCTAGAACACTTAGTGAAGAGAGGGAATGTGTTGAGATTGAAGAAAGCTATCTATGGGCTGAAGCAATCACCAAGAGCTTGGTACAACAAGCTGAGCACTACTCTGAATGGCCGAGGCTTCAAGAAGTCTGAACTAGACCACACTCTCTTCACACTCACAACTCCTTCAGGTATGCGATTGCACTTCTTGTGTATGTTGATGATATCATTATCACAGGAAGTGATAAGGAAGGTATCATAGCAACCAAGGAGTTCATTAAATCCATGTTTGAGATTAAAGATTTGGGAGAAATGAAATACTTTCTTGGAATTGAGATATGTAGATCCAAGGAAGGTTTATTCATGTCCCAAAGGAAGTATACACTTGATCTTTTGAAAGGTGCAGGTGCTTATGGAGGGAAGACTGCAAGGATGCCTATGGAGGATGGCTACAAAGTCCCACGAGAGGGGGAGATTGAAGACAGCAAACCTTATCAGGATCCTAAACTCTATAGAAAACTAGTTGGCAAATTGATTTATCTTACCATAACTAGACCTGACATTTGTTTTGCTGTGAATCAGGTGAGTCAACACATGCAAGTTCCTAAGGAGCATCATTGGCGCATGGTGGAGAGGATCTTGATGTATCTCAACGGCTCACCTGATCAAGGAGTATGGATGGGTTGCAATGGAAGCACTGAAGTGGTTGGATACTGTGATGCAGATTGGGCTGGTGATAGAGCAGACAGGAGATCAACCACAGGCTATTGCACATTCATTGGAGGCAACTTGGTGACATGGAAGAGTAAGAAGCAGAAGGTGGTCTCTTGCTCAAGCGCAGAAGCTGAGTATAGAGCTATGCTGAAGCTTACCAACGAGTTGGTATGGATCAAAGGCATCTTGAAGCATTTGGAGATTGATCAAGCCACGCCAATGACAATGCATTGTGATAACCAAGCAGCCATTCACATTGCATCCAACTCGGTGTTTCATGAGAGGACCAAGCACATTGAAGTTGATTGCCACAAGGTGAGGCAAATGATCATTCTAGGAGTCATCTTGCCATGTTACACGAGGAGTGAAGATCAGTTGGCTGATGTGTTCACCAAGGCTGCAAGACAGAAGACCATGGAGTCCATTCATATCAGGTTGGGCCTCATTGATCTTGGGAAGAGAAGGAGCTGATCCTCTTGGCTGTGAGGTCTTTACTCTTTTTCCCTCATCAAGGTTTTGTCCCAATGGGTTTTCCTTGGTGAGGTTTTTAATGAGGAAGATCTCATGGCCATCCAAGCTTAGACTTTCACAAAGCTAAGCTTGAGGGGGAGTGTTGAGATGAGGAGTTAAACTATGAAGGCTTAGGAAACCTTGGGAAGAAGGAATGAGGAGAAGAAGGCATTAAGAGGAGTTAGGCCGAGACAAGACCGTACAGGCCGTACACTGGCTGTACTGTCCGTACAAGTAGGACACAGCCAAATGGGAAGTTACCCTACCTTGAGGTGAAAGGTAACTTAGAAGGAGTTAACCTTTGGGAGTAACTGAGCAGACCGTTGAAGATAGGATAAGGGACGCGGCTTGATAGGCTGGACACAAGCTGTAAAGGGAAAGCAAACCTTATCCATCCGGTCACACATGTGAAGCTCCTCATTGGCTCAGTTTGAATTATGCGCGCCTCTCTTCATTGACTACACATGCTTGTTCTACTTTATCCTTATGAAGCCCTAGGATCTAAAGTCTATATATTGTAAACTCTCTCATTAATAAAAGATTAGACAGTTCTAAACAATCTCTCTCTATACTCATTTCATTATGATTCTCCATTAGTCTCTAATCTGTCTCTTAATCTCTTATTCTCTTTTATAATCCTTTCTAAACTCAGATAATCATTTACATCCTTAAATCTCATATGGTATCAGAGCCAGGTTGATTGAAATCTGAGTTCGTGAGTGATTCTCTTAAGGATTCAAGTTTGAAACTTTAAGAGAACAAGTGAGTGTGTTTGAGAGTTTCTTGAGAGTTCAAAAGCTCAAGGTACTTTGCGTGTGTCTTGGTGATCCGTGGGAGGTTCATTTGAAGACTCAAGGGTAAATCTTTGTTCTAGAGGGCAGTGTGGGTTCTCAGTACAAGATCTAGCCGGTTGTTCAAGCTGTAGACGTCAAGCTGTTCAAGATGGAAAGTATTATGAAGATGAAGGTCGCGGTGACATTCAAAGGAAGCAACTACCTAGTCTGGTCTAGGATGGTGAAGACTGCTGTGGGAAGCATGGGTTTGTTTGGAGGCAAGGGAGACTTATCTCTTGCAAATGCTGTGCAATCTGACCGAGAAGAGCCTCCACAAGCTAACAAAGCTGGCTACAACAAGTATGAGAAGTTCAATGGGAACTGTGATCATTGCAAGAGGTATGGGCACAAGAAGATTCAGTGCTGGATACTCCATCCCCACTTGAAGCCGGCCAAGTTCATAAAGGAGAGAGAGGCAAGAGCTCATATGACTGAAGGATCAAGCGGAGCAGGGCCATCCAACAAAGGAGCTGAGGTGGAGAACCGTGAAGGAAATGGAAAAGCTTTGGTGACCTATACTGGAGCTAGCAATCCCCGAGGCAATGATCAAGACTTCATCAGGAGGTCCAAGATGGATGCACTCATCAAAATGCTCAAGGATAATGGTAACATTCATGGGTATTCATTTGGTGCTTCTTTGATTACTAGAACTATAGAAATGACTCACGGTGAGGCTGAGATTGCTAGGACTGATAGTAAGGCTGGAATTGAGCAGTACATTGATAGAAATGCTAGGATGAATGCATATAGATCAAACTGTATCTGCCATCATGCTAGCAATGCATCCAAACCATTGATTATAGATTCAGGTGCATCTCATCATATGATTAGTGACACCAACCTGATTAAAGATATAGAACCTACTAATGGATGTGTGATGATTGCAAATGGAGATAAGATACCTATTAAGGGAATAGGAAACTTAAAGCTATTTGATAAAAACACTAGAGCATTTTATATTCCTGAATTCACATCAAATCTACTTTCAGTTAAGAAATGTACTACTGATTTGAATTGCAATGTTATATTCAGTCCTAATGATGTGAAGTTTCAGGATATTGAGAGCAGCCAATTGATTGGAAAAGGAGTTACAAAGGGAGAGTTATACATGCTTGAGAAGCTTGATCCTGTTTCCAATCATAACTGCTCATTTACTTCTGCTTCTAGTTTGAATAAAAATGCATTGTGGCATGCTAGACTAGGTCATCCCCATGAGAGGGCTTTAAACTTGATGTTACCAGGTGTGGTTTTTGAAAATGATAAGTGTGAAGCTTGCATCTTAGGCAAGCATTGTAAGAATGTGTTTCCAAGAACATCTACTGTTTATGAAAATTGCTTTGATTTGATTCATACTGATGTGTGGACTGCACCTAGTTTCTCTAGAGACAATCATAAGTACTTTGTCACATTCATTGATGAAAAATCTAAATACACCTGGTTAACACTGATTCCATCAAAAGATAAGGTGATAGATGCATTCAAGAACTTTCAAGCTTATGTGACTAACCATTATCATGCTAAGATTAAAATTTTGAGATCAGATAATGGAGGAGAGTACACAAGCTATGCGTTCAAAAGTCATCTAGATCATCATGGAATACTTCATCAAACAAGCTGTCCCTACACACCACAACAGAATGGTGTAGCTGAGAGGAAGAACAGGCACTTGATGGAGGTGGCTCGGTCATTGATGTTCCAAGCCAATGTACCTAAGAGATTCTGTAGTGATGTTGTATCCACTGCTTGCTATCTAATCAACCGAATGCCGACAAGGGTGTTGAAGGATCAAGCACCATTTGAGGTACTGAACAAGCGCAAGCCATCTTTGGCATATATGAAAGTGTTTGGATGCTTGTGTTATGTGTTGGTACCAGGAGAGTTGAGGAACAAGCTAGAAGCAAGAAGCCGAAAGGCAATGTTCATTGGCTACTCAACAACTCAAAAGGGATATAAGTGTTATGATCCAGAAGCTAGAAGGGTACTTGTATCTAGAGATGTGAAGTTCATTGAAGAAAGAGGATACTATGAAGAGAAGAATCAAGAAGACTTGAGGGACCTTACATCAGATAAGGCTGGAGTCTTAAGGATTATTTTGGAAGGTCTTGGTATCAAGATGAATCAGGATCAGTCCACAAGAAGTGGACAACCAGAAGAGAGCTCAAATGAACCAAGTAGAGCTGCTCAAACACCTCACCTTGATCATGAGGGGGAAAGTGAACCTGAAACTCAAGAAAATGGCCAAGAAGGAGTCGGCTTGAGTGAAGAAGGAGAAGAGTTCAACTCAGGTTCTCATCATCAAGGTGAGCAAGACCAAGGAGATGAAGCACAAGAACCACATACACAAGATGAGCCAGTTCAAGTGCAAGAACAACCAGTATTGAGGAGAAGCACAAGGCTTAGAAAGGATCCTTCCTCTTGGGTAAACACGCGAGTGTACTACAATGCCCAAGCTGTGGAGCATCCTTCTCAAGTTGTGTGTTCCTTTGCTCAATACCCTGAAGAACATTGTGCATTCATGGTTAACTTGGATGAGAACTATATTCCAAGAAGCTATGAAGAAGCAATCATGGATAAAGAATGGAAGGAATCAGTTGGAGCTGAGGCAGGAGCCATGATCAAGAATGATACATGGTATGAGAGTGAGTTACCAAAAGGGAAGAAGGCTGTGAGTAGTAAATGGATATTCACAATCAAGTATAAGGCTGATGGAAAGGTTGAGAGGAAGAAGTCAAGGCTAGTAGCAAGAGGTTTCACTCAAACTTATGGAGAAGATTACATAGAAACCTTTGCACCAGTAGCTAAACTACATACAATACGGATTGTATTAAGCTTGGCTGTGAATCTTGGATGGGGGTTATGGCAAATGGATGTGAAGAATGCATTCTTACAAGGTGAACTTGAGGATGAAGTATATATGCATCCACCTCCAGGCCTAGAACACTTAGTGAAGAGAGGGAATGTGTTGAGATTGAAGAAAGCTATCTAT
Organism: Brassica napus; assembly: GCF_020379485.1. Lineage (NCBI taxonomy): Eukaryota > Viridiplantae > Streptophyta > Magnoliopsida > Brassicales > Brassicaceae > Brassica > Brassica napus. Next base: position 347,330 of record NW_026014500.1, on the reverse strand, counting down.
GGGCTGAAGCAATCACCAAGAGCTTGGTACAACAAGCTGAGCACTACTCTGAATGGCCGAGGCTTCAAGAAGTCTGAACTAGACCACACTCTCTTCACACTCACAACTCCCTCAGGTATGATTGCACTTCTTGTGTATGTTGATGATATCATTATCACAGGAAGTGATAAGGAAGGTATCATAGCAACCAAGGAGTTCATTAAATCCATGTTTGAGATTAAAGATTTGGGAGAAATGAAATACTTTCTTGGAATTGAGATATGTAGATCCAAGGAAGGTTTATTCATGTCCCAAAGGAAGTATACACTTGATCTTTTGAAAGGTGCAGGTGCTTATGGAGGGAAGACTGCAAGGATGCCTATGGAGGATGGCTACAAAGTCCCACGAGAGGGGGAGATTGAAGACAGCAAACCTTATCAGGATCCTAAACTCTATAGAAAACTAGTTGGCAAATTGATTTATCTTACCATAACTAGACCTGACATTTGTTTTGCTGTGAATCAGGTGAGTCAACACATGCAAGTTCCTAAGGAGCATCATTGGCGCATGGTGGAGAGGATCTTGATGTATCTCAACGGCTCACCTGATCAAGGAGTATGGATGGGTTGCAATGGAAGCACTGAAGTGGTTGGATACTGTGATGCAGATTGGGCTGGTGATAGAGCAGACAGGAGATCAACCACAGGCTATTGCACATTCATTGGAGGCAACTTGGTGACATGGAAGAGTAAGAAGCAGAAGGTGGTCTCTTGCTCAAGCGCAGAAGCTGAGTATAGAGCTATGCTGAAGCTTACCAACGAGTTGGTATGGATCAAAGGCATCTTGAAGCATTTGGAGATTGATCAAGCCACGCCAATGACAATGCATTGTGATAACCAAGCAGCCATTCACATTGCATCCAACTCGGTGTTTCATGAGAGGACCAAGCACATTGAAGTTGATTGCCACAAGGTGAGGCAAATGATCATTCTAGGAGTCATCTTGCCATGTTACACGAGGAGTGAAGATCAGTTGGCTGATGTGTTCACCAAGGCTGCAAGACAGAAGACCATGGAGTCCATTCATATCAGGTTGGGCCTCATTGATCTTGGGAAGAGAAGGAGCTGATCCTCTTGGCTGTGAGGTCTTTACTCTTTTTCCCTCATCAAGGTTTTGTCCCAATGGGTTTTCCTTGGTGAGGTTTTTAATGAGGAAGATCTCATGGCCATCCAAGCTTAGACTTTCACAAAGCTAAGCTTGAGGGGGAGTGTTGAGATGAGGAGTTAAACTATGAAGGCTTAGGAAACCTTGGGAAGAAGGAATGAGGAGAAGAAGGCATTAAGAGGAGTTAGGCCGAGACAAGACCGTACAGGCCGTACACTGGCTGTACTGTCCGTACAAGTAGGACACAGCCAAATGGGAAGTTACCCTACCTTGAGGTGAAAGGTAACTTAGAAGGAGTTAACCTTTGGGAGTAACTGAGCAGACCGTTGAAGATAGGATAAGGGACGCGGCTTGATAGGCTGGACACAAGCTGTAAAGGGAAAGCAAACCTTATCCATCCGGTCACACATGTGAAGCTCCTCATTGGCTCAGTTTGAATTAGGCGCGCCTCTCTTCATTGACTACACATGCTTGTTCTACTTTATCCTTATGAAGCCCTAGGATCTAAAGTCTATATATTGTAAACTCTCTCATTAATAAAAGATTAGACAGTTCTAAACAATCTCTCTCTATACTCATTTCATTATGATTCTCCATTAGTCTCTAATCTGTCTCTTAATCTCTTATTCTCTTTTATAATCCTTTCTAAACTCAGATAATCATTTACATCCTTAAATCTCATATGGTATCAGAGCCAGGTTGATTGAAATCTGAGTTCGTGAGTGATTCTCTTAAGGATTCAAGTTTGAAACTTTAAGAGAACAAGTGAGTGTGTTTGAGAGTTTCTTGAGAGTTCAAAAGCTCAAGGTACTTTGCGTGTGTCTTGGTGATCCGTGGGAGGTTCATTTGAAGACTCAAGGGTAAATCTTTGTTCTAGAGGGCAGTGTGGGTTCTCAGTACAAGATCTAGCCGGTTGTTCAAGCTGTAGACGTCAAGCTGTTCAAGATGGAAAGTATTATGAAGATGAAGGTCGCGGTGACATTCAAAGGAAGCAACTACCTAGTCTGGTCTAGGATGGTGAAGACTGCTGTGGGAAGCATGGGTTTGTTTGGAGGCAAGGGAGACTTATCTCTTGCAAATGCTGTGCAATCTGACCGAGAAGAGCCTCCACAAGCTAACAAAGCTGGCTACAACAAGTATGAGAAGTTCAATGGGAACTGTGATCATTGCAAGAGGTATGGGCACAAGAAGATTCAGTGCTGGATACTCCATCCCCACTTGAAGCCGGCCAAGTTCATAAAGGAGAGAGAGGCAAGAGCTCATATGACTGAAGGATCAAGCGGAGCAGGGCCATCCAACAAAGGAGCTGAGGTGGAGAACCGTGAAGGAAATGGAAAAGCTTTGGTGACCTATACTGGAGCTAGCAATCCCCGAGGCAATGATCAAGACTTCATCAGGAGGTCCAAGATGGATGCACTCATCAAAATGCTCAAGGATAATGGTAACATTCATGGGTATTCATTTGGTGCTTCTTTGATTACTAGAACTATAGAAATGACTCACGGTGAGGCTGAGATTGCTAGGACTGATAGTAAGGCTGGAATTGAGCAGTACATTGATAGAAATGCTAGGATGAATGCATATAGATCAAACTGTATCTGCCATCATGCTAGCAATGCATCCAAACCATTGATTATAGATTCAGGTGCATCTCATCATATGATTAGTGACACCAACCTGATTAAAGATATAGAACCTACTAATGGATGTGTGATGATTGCAAATGGAGATAAGATACCTATTAAGGGAATAGGAAACTTAAAGCTATTTGATAAAAACACTAGAGCATTTTATATTCCTGAATTCACATCAAATCTACTTTCAGTTAAGAAATGTACTACTGATTTGAATTGCAATGTTATATTCAGTCCTAATGATGTGAAGTTTCAGGATATTGAGAGCAGCCAATTGATTGGAAAAGGAGTTACAAAGGGAGAGTTATACATGCTTGAGAAGCTTGATCCTGTTTCCAATCATAACTGCTCATTTACTTCTGCTTCTAGTTTGAATAAAAATGCATTGTGGCATGCTAGACTAGGTCATCCCCATGAGAGGGCTTTAAACTTGATGTTACCAGGTGTGGTTTTTGAAAATGATAAGTGTGAAGCTTGCATCTTAGGCAAGCATTGTAAGAATGTGTTTCCAAGAACATCTACTGTTTATGAAAATTGCTTTGATTTGATTCATACTGATGTGTGGACTGCACCTAGTTTCTCTAGAGACAATCATAAGTACTTTGTCACATTCATTGATGAAAAATCTAAATACACCTGGTTAACACTGATTCCATCAAAAGATAAGGTGATAGATGCATTCAAGAACTTTCAAGCTTATGTGACTAACCATTATCATGCTAAGATTAAAATTTTGAGATCAGATAATGGAGGAGAGTACACAAGCTATGCGTTCAAAAGTCATCTAGATCATCATGGAATACTTCATCAAACAAGCTGTCCCTACACACCACAACAGAATGGTGTAGCTGAGAGGAAGAACAGGCACTTGATGGAGGTGGCTCGGTCATTGATGTTCCAAGCCAATGTACCTAAGAGATTCTGTAGTGATGTTGTATCCACTGCTTGCTATCTAATCAACCGAATGCCGACAAGGGTGTTGAAGGATCAAGCACCATTTGAGGTACTGAACAAGCGCAAGCCATCTTTGGCATATATGAAAGTGTTTGGATGCTTGTGTTATGTGTTGGTACCAGGAGAGTTGAGGAACAAGCTAGAAGCAAGAAGCCGAAAGGCAATGTTCATTGGCTACTCAACAACTCAAAAGGGATATAAGTGTTATGATCCAGAAGCTAGAAGGGTACTTGTATCTAGAGATGTGAAGTTCATTGAAGAAAGAGGATACTATGAAGAGAAGAATCAAGAAGACTTGAGGGACCTTACATCAGATAAGGCTGGAGTCTTAAGGATTATTTTGGAAGGTCTTGGTATCAAGATGAATCAGGATCAGTCCACAAGAAGTGGACAACCAGAAGAGAGCTCAAATGAACCAAGTAGAGCTGCTCAAACACCTCACCTTGATCATGAGGGGGAAAGTGAACCTGAAACTCAAGAAAATGGCCAAGAAGGAGTCGGCTTGAGTGAAGAAGGAGAAGAGTTCAACTCAGGTTCTCATCATCAAGGTGAGCAAGACCAAGGAGATGAAGCACAAGAACCACATACACAAGATGAGCCAGTTCAAGTGCAAGAACAACCAGTATTGAGGAGAAGCACAAGGCTTAGAAAGGATCCTTCCTCTTGGGTAAACACGCGAGTGTACTACAATGCCCAAGCTGTGGAGCATCCTTCTCAAGTTGTGTGTTCCTTTGCTCAATACCCTGAAGAACATTGTGCATTCATGGTTAACTTGGATGAGAACTATATTCCAAGAAGCTATGAAGAAGCAATCATGGATAAAGAATGGAAGGAATCAGTTGGAGCTGAGGCAGGAGCCATGATCAAGAATGATACATGGTATGAGAGTGAGTTACCAAAAGGGAAGAAGGCTGTGAGTAGTAAATGGATATTCACAATCAAGTATAAGGCTGATGGAAAGGTTGAGAGGAAGAAGTCAAGGCTAGTAGCAAGAGGTTTCACTCAAACTTATGGAGAAGATTACATAGAAACCTTTGCACCAGTAGCTAAACTACATACAATACGGATTGTATTAAGCTTGGCTGTGAATCTTGGATGGGGGTTATGGCAAATGGATGTGAAGAATGCATTCTTACAAGGTGAACTTGAGGATGAAGTATATATGCATCCACCTCCAGGCCTAGAACACTTAGTGAAGAGAGGGAATGTGTTGAGATTGAAGAAAGCTATCTATGGGCTGAAGCAATCACCAAGAGCTTGGTACAACAAGCTGAGCACTACTCTGAATGGCCGAGGCTTCAAGAAGTCTGAACTAGACCACACTCTCTTCACACTCACAACTCCCTCAGGTATGATTGCACTTCTTGTGTATGTTGATGATATCATTATCACAGGAAGTGATAAGGAAGGTATCATAGCAACCAAGGAGTTCATTAAATCCATGTTTGAGATTAAAGATTTGGGAGAAATGAAATACTTTCTTGGAATTGAGATATGTAGATCCAAGGAAGGTTTATTCATGTCCCAAAGGAAGTATACACTTGATCTTTTGAAAGGTGCAGGTGCTTATGGAGGCAAGACTGCAAGGATGCCTATGGAGGATGGCTACAAAGTCCCACGAGAGGGGGAGATTGAAGACAGCAAACCTTATCAGGATCCTAAACTCTATAGAAAACTAGTTGGCAAATTGATTTATCTTACCATAACTAGACCTGACATTTGTTTTGCTGTGAATCAGGTGAGTCAACACATGCAAGTTCCTAAGGAGCATCATTGGCGCATGGTGGAGAGGATCTTGATGTATCTCAACGGCTCACCTGATCAAGGAGTATGGATGGGTTGCAATGGAAGCACTGAAGTGGTTGGATACTGTGATGCAGATTGGGCTGGTGATAGAGCAGACAGGAGATCAACCACAGGCTATTGCACATTCATTGGAGGCAACTTGGTGACATGGAAGAGTAAGAAGCAGAAGGTGGTCTCTTGCTCAAGCGCAGAAGCTGAGTATAGAGCTATGCTGAAGCTTACCAACGAGTTGGTATGGATCAAAGGCATCTTGAAGCATTTGGAGATTGATCAAGCCACGCCAATGACAATGCATTGTGATAACCAAGCAGCCATTCACATTGCATCCAACTCGGTGTTTCATGAGAGGACCAAGCACATTGAAGTTGATTGCCACAAGGTGAGGCAAATGATCATTCTAGGAGTCATCTTGCCATGTTACACGAGGAGTGAAGATCAGTTGGCTGATGTGTTCACCAAGGCTGCAAGACAGAAGACCATGGAGTCCATTCATATCAGGTTGGGCCTCATTGATCTTGGGAAAAGAAGGAGCTGATCCTCTTGGCTGTGAGGTCTTTACTCTTTTTCCCTCATCAAGGTTTTGTCCCAATGGGTTTTCCTTGGTGAGGTTTTTAATGAGGAAGATCTCATGGCCATCCAAGCTTAGACTTTCACAAAGCTAAGCTTGAGGGGGAGTGTTGAGATGAGGAGTTAAACTATGAAGGCTTAGGAAACCTTGGGAAGAAGGAATGAGGAGAAGAAGGCATTAAGAGGAGTTAGGCCGAGACAAGACCGTACAGGCCGTACACTGGCCGTACTGTCCGTACAAGTAGGACACAACCAAATGGGAAGTTACCCTACCTTGAGGTGAAAGGTAACTTAGAAGGAGTTAACCTTTGGGAGTAACTGAGCAGACCGTTGAAGATAGGATAAGGGACGCGGCTTGACAGGCTGGACACGAGCTGTAAAGGGAAAGCAAACCTTATCCATCCGGTCACACATGTGAAGCTCCTCATTGGCTCAGTTTGAATTAGGCGCGCCTCTCTTCATTGACTACACATGCTTGTTCTACTTTATCCTTATGAAGCCCTAGGATCTAAAGTCTATATATTGTAAACTCTCTCATTAATAAAAGATTAGACAGTTCTAAACAATCTCTCTCTATACTCATTTCATTATGATTCTCCATTAGTCTCTAATCTGTCTCTTAATCTCTTATTCTCTTTTATAATCCTTTCTAAACTCAGATAATCATTTACATCCTTAAATCTCATAGCTAGAACTACAGAAATGACTCACAGTGAGGCTGAGGTTGCTAGGATTGATAGTAAGGCTGGAATTGAGCATTGCATTGATAGAAATGCTAGGATGAATGCATATAGATCAAAATGTATCTGCCATCATGTTAGCAATGCATCCAAACCATTGATTATAGATTCAGGTGCATCTCATCATATGATTAGTGACACCAACCTGATTAAAGATATAAAACCTACTAATGGATATGTGATGATTGCAAATGGAGATAAGATACCTATTAAGGGAATAGGAAACTTAAAGCTATTTGATAAGAACACTAGAGCATTTTATATTCCTGAATTCACATCAAATCTACTTTCAGTTAAGAAATGCACTACTGATTTGAATTGCAATGTTATATTCAGTCCTAATGATGTGAAGTTTCAGGATATTGAGAGCAGCCAATTGATTGGAAAAGGAGTGACAAAGGGAGAGTTATACATGCTTGAGAAGCTTGATCCTGTTTCCAATCATAACTGCTCATTTACTTCTGCTTCTAGTTTGAATAAAAATGCATTGTGGCATGCTAGACTAGGTCATCCCCATGAGAGGGCTTTAAACTTGATGTTACCAGGTGTGGTTTTTTGAAAATGATAAGTGTGAAGCTTGCATTTTAGGCAAGCATTGTAAGAATGTGTTTCCAAGAACATCTACTGTTTATGAAAATTGCTTTGATTTGATTCATACTGATGTGTGGACTGCACCTAGTTTCTCTAGAGACAATCATAAGTATTTTGTCACATTCATTGATGAAAAATCTAAATACACCTGGTTAACACTAATTCCATCAAAAGATAGGGTGATAGATGCATTTAAGAACTTTCAAGCTTATGTGACTAACCATTATCATGCTAAGATTAAAATTTTGAGATCAGATAATGGAGGAGAGTACACAAGCTATGCGTTCAAAAGTCATCTAGATCATCATGGAATACTTCATCAAACAAGCTGTCCCTACACACCACAACAGAATGGTGTAGCTGAGACGAAGAACAGGCACTTGATGGAGGTGGCTCGGTCATTAATGTTCCAAGCCAATGTACCTAAGAGATTCTGGAGTGATGCTGTATCCACTGCTTGCTATCTAATCAACCGAATGCCGACAAGGGTGTTGAAGGATCAAGCACCATTTGAAGTACTAAACAAGCGCAAGCCATCCTTGGCATACATGAGAGTGTTTGGATGCTTATGCTATGTGTTGGTACCAGGAGAGTTGAGGAACAATCTAGAAGCAAGAAGCAGAAAGGCAATGTTCATTGGCTACTCAACAACTCAAAAAGGATATAAGTGTTATGATCCAGAAGCTAGAAGGGTACTTGTATCTAGAGATGTGAAGTTTATTGAAGAAAGAGGATACTATGAAGAGAAGAATCAAGAAGACTTGAGGTATCTTACATCAGATAAGGCTGGAGTCTTAAGGATTATTTTGGAAGGTCTCGGTATCAAGATGAACCAGAATCAGTCCACAAGAAGTGGACAACCAGAAGAGAGCTCAACTGAACCAAGTAGAGCTGCTCAAACACCTCACCTTGATCATGAGGGGGGAAGTGAACCTGAAACTCAAGAAAATGGCCAAGAAGGAGTCGGCTTGAGTGAAGAAGGAGAAGAGTTCAACTCAGGTTCTCATCATCAAGGTGAGCAAGACCGAGGAGATGAAGAACATCAAAGTGAAGCACAAGAACCGCATACACAAGATGAGCCAGTTCAAGTGCAAGAACAACCAGTATTGAGGAGAAGCACAAGGCTTAGAAAGGATCCTTCCTCTTGGGTAAACACGCGAGTGTACTACAATGCCCAAGCTGTGGAGCATCCTTCTCAAGTTGTGTGTTCCTTTGCTCAATACCCTGAAGAACATTGTGCATTCATGGTTAACTTGGATGAGAACTATATTCCAAGAAGCTATGAAGAAGCTATCATGGATAAAGAATGGAAGGAATCAGTTGGAGCTGAGGCAGGAGCCATGATCAAGAATGATACATGGTATGAAAGTGAGTTACCAAAAGGGAAGAAGGCTGTAAGTAGTAAATGGATATTCACAATCAAGTATAAGGCTGATGGAAAGGTTGAAAGGAAGAAGTCAAGGCTAGTAGCAAGAGGTTTCACTCAAACTTATGGAGAAGATTACATAGAAACCTTTGCACCAGTAGCTAAACTACATACAATACGGATTGTATTAAGCTTGGCTGTGAATCTTGGATGGGGGTTATGGCAAATGGATGTGAAGAATGCATTCCTACAAGGTGAACTTGAGGATGAAGTATATATGCATCCACCTCCAGGCCTGGAACACTTAGTGAAGAGAGGGAATGTGTTAAGATTGAAGAAAGCTATCTATGGGCTGAAGCAATCACCAAGAGCTTGGTACAACAAGCTGAGCACTACTCTGAATGGCCGATGCTTCAAGAAGTCTGAACTAGACCACACTCTCTTCACACTCACGACTCCCTCAGCTATGATTGCACTTTTTGTGTATGTTGATGATATATTATCACAGGAAGTGATAAGGAAGGTATCATAGCAACCAAGGAGTTCCTTAAATCCATGTTTGAGATTAAAGTTTTGGGAGAAATGAAATACTTTCTTGGAATTGAGATATGTAGAACCAAGGAAGGTTTATTCATGTCCCAAAGGAAGTATACACTTGATCTTTTGAAAGGTGCAGGTGCTTATGGAGGCAAGACAGCAAGGATGCCTATGGAGGATGGTTACAAAGTCCCACGAGAGGGGGAGATTGTAGACAGCAAACCTTATCAGGATCCTAAACTCTATAGAAAACTAGTTGGCAAATTGATTTATCTTACCATAACTAGACCTGACATTTGTTTTGCTGTGAATCAGGTGAGTCAACACATGCAAGTTCCTAAGGAGCATCATTGGCGCATGGTGGAGAGGATCTTGATGTATCTCAACGGCTCACCTGATCAAGGAATATGGATGGGTTGCAATGGAAGCACTGAAGTGGTTGGATACTGTGATGCAGATTGGGCTGGTGATAGAGCAGACAGGAGATCAACCACAGGCTATTGCACATTCATTGGAGGCAACTTGGTGACATGGAAGAGTAAGAAGCAGAAGGTGGTCTCTTGCTCAAGTGCAGAAGCTGAGTATAGAGCTATGCTGAAGCTTACCAACGAGTTGGTGTGGATCAAAGGCATCTTGAAGCATTTGGAGATTGATCAAGCCATGCCAATGACAATGCATTGTGATAACCAAGCAGCCATTCACATTGCATCCAACTCGGTGTTTCATGAGAGAACCAAGCACATTGAAGTTGATTGCCACAAGGTGAGGCAAATGATCATTCTAGGAGTCATCTTGCCATGTTACACGAGGAGTGAAGATCAGTTGGCTGATGTGTTCACCAAGGCTGTAAGACAGAAGACAATGGAGTCCATTCATATCAGGTTGGGCCTCATTGATCTTGGGAAGAGAAGGAGCTGATCCTCTTGGCTGTGAGGTCTTTACTCTTTTTCCCTCATCAAGGTTTTGTCCCAATGGGTTTTCCTTGGTGAGGTTTTTAATGAGGAAGATCTCATAGCCATCCAAGCTTAGACTTTCACAAAGCTAAGCTTGAGGGGGAGTGTTGAGATGAGTTGATACATTTGAAGTAAAGACACAAAGGAGTTGAGAACATAAAGAGAGCAAAGAAGTTAAGAGGAGGAATGGGTTGATAGAGATGGTACGGACGGAGAGGCCGTACCAGGCCGTACAAGTGATCATCCGTACAAGGTAAAAGAGACCAAGTAACTATCCAAGTAACTTCTATGTACTGAGCTTAAGTTACACTCGGCCAAGGCCTTATCCGAACGTTGAGAGGATAAGGGAGACGCGGCTTGACAGCTAGGACAGGCTGGCAAGAGCTGGAAAGGAAGAGCATCTAGTCTTGGATCAAGAAGATGCTCCAAACGTGTGGAGACACTCATTGGCCGGTTCAAATTAAAGCTTAGGCTCCCCTTTGACTCTACATGCTTACTTATCTTTATGAGTTCGAAAACCCTAAGTGTATGGACATATATATATGTAATCTCATCCATTAATAAAGATCAGACAGTTCTAAACAATCTCTCTCTTTACTCATTTCATTATGATTCTCCATTAGTCTCTAATCTGTCTCTTAATCTCTTATTCTCCTTCTATAATCCTTTCTAAACTCAGATAATCATTTACATCCTTAAATATCATAGAGAGCACACTTCTTCCAAGTCAGGTAGTGTCTCATCCCTCAGCATGTGTTGTATGAGCCCATTGTACACCGGATTCAGTGTCAAGAGTAGTCCAAAGACCTTGTCCTGCTCGCGTCTCTTGTTTAGCTCATTGGGATCAACCGTGCTTGGCCTCAACATCTCTAGCTCGGACCAAAGTGACCTGAACCGTCCTAGGTGCTTGGTAAACTCCATGTCTTCCTGAACCAAGTTGTTAATCGCCTGCTTCACCTCAAAGACTCTACTCAAGTTAGATGTGTTTCCATACACTTTCTTCAAGGTGTCCCACAGCTCCTTTGCTGTCTCACAGTAACTGTATGCATTCAGAATCTCCGGCTCTAAGGAGGCATGAAGAACTGACATCACCATCATGTCTTCTTGTTGCCATTTCTCAACCGGATCTCTTGATGCTTCATCCTTGTCTTCTTCTTGAGCAATCAGCTTTGGGGCCTCACCTGATGTAATGTGTCCCCATAAGCCCTTGCTCCCAACTGCGGTCCTCACCATTCGTGACCACACTAGGTAGTTGTTCCCCTTGAACACAACCGCCACCTTCATCTTCATCCCACTATCCATCTTGAAGCAGCTTGACGTTAACAGCTTGCCAAATCTTGGACTGAGACTAGAAACTACACACGGAAATAGACTGGATCTTCTTCAACTGACTAGCTTAAATCACCAAACCCGCAAGCACTCAAGTAACACTCTTGATGTTTCTTGATGTTTACGTTTCAATCAACCCCCTTTATGAACACGCAAGCCACAAAGAGTAATAACCCAACACACGGAACCAGGACTCTCAATAGAAACTATCAGTGAACTCAACCAGACACACCTTCTCGGACTAGGACTCAACCGGAGAAGACTTGAAGTTTTGAATCTTCACGCCCAGCTCCAAGCTTCAACCTTGTGTTCTAGCAGATCTCACCAAGAACTCAGATTCTCATGAACCTGGCTCTGATACCATGAAAGTTTAGAGTAATGAAGAGTAATCTGAGTGTTTAGAATAGATTTGAAAGAGACTAGAGAGAAACTAAGGGTAGAGAACGAGTTGAGAGTAAGAGACTACGAGTAAGCCATGGAGGCAAAGGATAGTCTGAACTGTCTAAATATTATTAATGACCAGATGTTACAATATATAGAGAGGCAGCTCGTGGGTTAAGGGTTTCAGAAAGCACACTATTACATAGGATAAGATTCTACTTTAATTCAAACTGTCCAATTAAGCTCTTCCTTGTGTGTAAAGCACCTTTACCTTTACACAGCTCCTGACAGCCTGTCATAAGCTCTTCCCTTATCCTCTCCACACGGTAACATCAGTAAAGGGTTAGTAAGACTTCTCCTTTACCTCTTAAGTTAACCGAGTGTAGTAACTTCCCTTAATGAGTGATCTTTGTCGAGTTCCTCTTGTACGGCCATGGTACGGCCTGTACGGTCATGGTACGGCCTGTACGGCCTAGCCTCTCCCAAACTCATTCCTCCAACCCATTGCTCTCCTAAGCCTCACTCTCTTATTAACAATCCATCTCATCATCTAATGCCTTCTTCTCAACAAAGTTGTCATATTCCCAAACAGGAAAACTGGGATCACCTGATTTGAAAGTGGGATAACTTCTTCATCCTAATTCCTATGAGATTTATTCCACTTCCTGGTGATTCTCCACTTCTTTATGTATCCAAATACAGCTTCTTACATCGCGATTCATCCTTGTTTGATTAGAATGACGAGGAAGTTTACATATTCCCAAACAGGAAAACTGGGATTACCTGATTTGAAAGTGGGATAACTTCTTCATCCTAATTCCTATGAGATTAATTCCACTTCCTGGTGATTCTCCACTAATTTATGTATCCAAATACAGCTTCTTACATCGTGATTCATCCTGGTTTGATCAGAATGACGAGGAAGTTGTCATATTCCCAAACAGGAAAACTGGGTTCACCTGATTTGAAAGTAGGATAACTTCTTCATCCTAACTCCTATGAGATTTATTCAACTTCCTGGTGATTCTCCACTACTTTATATATCCAAATACAGCTTTTTACATCGCGATTCATCCTGGTTTGATCAGAATGACGAGGAAGTTGTCATATTCCCAAACAGGAAAACTGGGATCACCTGATTTGAAAGTGTGATAACTTCTTCATCCTAACTCCTATGAGATTTATTCTACTTCCTGGTGATTCTCCACAACTTTATGTATCCAAATATAGGTTCTTACATCGCGATTCATCCTGGTTTGATCAGAATGACGAGGAAGTTGTCATATTCCTAAATAGGAAAACTAGGATCACTTGATTTGAAAGTGGGATAACTTCTTCATCCGAACTCCTATGAGATTTATTCAACTTCCTGGTGATTCTCCACAAATTTATGTATCCAAATACTGCTTCTTACATCGCGCATCCTGGTTTGATCAGAATGACGAGGAAGTTGTCATATTCCCAAACAGGAAAACTGGGATCACCTGATTTGAAAGTGGGATAACTTCTTCATCCAAACTCCTATGAGATTTATTCCACTTCCTGGTGATTCTCCACTACTTTATGTATCCAAATACAGCTTCTTACATCGCGATTCATCCTGGTTTGATCAGAATGACGAGGAAGTTGTCAAATTCCCAAACAGAAAAACTGGGATCACCTGATTTGAAAGTGGGATAACTTCTTCATCCTAATTCCTATGAGAATTATTCCACTTCCTGGTGATTCTCCACTTCTTTATGTATCCAAATACAGCTTCTTACATCGCGATTCATCCTGGTTTGATTAGAATGACGAGGAAGTTGTCATATTCCCAAACAGGAAAACTGGGATCACCTGATTTGAAAGTGGGGTAACTTCTTCATCCTAACTCCTATGAGATTTATTCCACTTCCTGGTGATTCTCCACAACTTTATGTATCCAAATCCAGCTTCTTACATCGCGATTCATCCTGGTTTGATCATAATGACGAGGAAGTTGTCATATTCCCAAACAGGAAAACTGGGATCACCTGATTTGAAAGTGGGATAACTTCTTCATCCTAATTCCTATGAGATTTATTCCACTTCCTGGTGATTCTCCACTTCTTTATGTATCCAAATACAGCTTCTTACATCGCGATTCATCTTGGTTTGATTAGAATGACGAGGAAGTTTACATATTCCCAAACAGGAAAACTGGGATTACCTGATTTAAAAGTGGGATAACTTCTTCATCCTAACTCCTATGAGATTTATTCAACTTCCTGGTGATTATCCACTACTTTATATATCCAAATACAGCTCTTTACATCGCGATTCATCCTGGTTTGATCAGAATGACGAGGAAGTTGTCATATTCCCAAACAGGAAAACTGGGATCACCTGATTTGAAAGTGGGATAACTTCTTCATCCTAACTCCTATGAGATTTATTCCACTTCCTGGTGATTCTCCACTACTTTTTGTATAGAAATACAGCTTCTTACATCGCGATTTTATGATTTTAGAGAATAAGAAAGGTATTGAGAAGTCTAAGAGAGATTGAAGAGAGATTAGAGTGTTTAAGAGAAAGTGTATGAGATTATCATGATGAACTAGAGAGAGATACTCATAAACTCGTGGTGTTTATTAATCAAGACAGAGTTTACAATATATAGGATCAGATACAAGGGTTTCAGAGAGACTAAGCATGTGAGGTCAAGGATAAGGTTGCTTTAATTCAAACTTGATCCAATGGGAGCTGTCACACGTTTTTGGCATCTTGGACCAGGTTCCTTTTGCCTTTACAGCCTGTTCCAGCCTGTGTGGATAAGGCTCAGTCACTCTATCCATCCAAACGGTCATCTCCCCTAAGGTAAAACTCCTTTGGCCGTTTACTTCTTTCACGCGGTAACTTCTCCTCTTGGTCGAGTGGTGGATTGATCCGGACCGTACGGATGGTACGGCCGGTACGGCCTTGTACGGTCTGATCACTCCCAAGCTTTCCTTCTCTTTGCCTTCACATTATCTCATTCCCAACTCCTTAAGCTATCTTCTCATATATTGTTCAACTCATTTCAACACTCCCCCTCAAGCTTAACTTAGTAACTTAGTTAAGCTTGGAACAACCATGAGATCTTCCTCATTAAAAACCTCACCAAAGAAAACCCATTGGGACAAAACTTTGATGAGGGAAAAAGAGTGAAGAGCTCATGGCTAAGGGGATCAGCTCCGTGGTGTAAGATCTATGAGTCCCAATCTGATGTGAATGGACTCCATAGTCTTTTGTCTTGCTGCCTTGGTGAACACATCCGCAAGTTGATCCTCACTCCTCGTATAGCATGGCATGATTACTCCCAAGACAATCATCTGCCTCACCTTGTGACCATGGAAGACTGAGTTGGTTGCAATGTGTATAGCCGCTTGATTATCACAGTGCATAGTCATTGGAGTCACTTGCTCTATCTCCAAATGCTTCAAGATCCCTTTAATCCATACCAACTCATTTGTAAGCTTCAGCATTGCTCTATACTCAGCTTCAGCACTTGAACACGATACCACCTTCTGCTTCTTGCTCTTCCAAGTCACCAAGTTGCCTCCAATGAATGTACAATAGCCGGTGGTTGATCTTCTGTCTGCTCTATCTCCAGCCCAATCAGCGTCACAATATCCCACCACTTCAGTACTCTTGTTGCATCCCATCCATACTCCAAGGCTTGATGTCCCGTTCAGATACAAGAGAAGTCTCTCCACCATGCGCCAGTGATGTTCCTTTGGGACTTGCATATGCTGGCTCACTTGATTCACAGCAAAGCATATGTCTGGTCTTGTGATAGTGAGATAGATGAGCTTCCCTACCAGCTTCCTGTATAGCTTTGGATCATGAAAGGCCTTGCTATCTTCAACCTCCCCCTCACGTGGAATCTTGTATCCATCTTCAAGGGGCATCTTTGCTGTCTTATCTCCTTGTATACCTGCATCTTTCAAAAGATCAAATGTATACTTCCTTTGGGAAATGAACAATCCTTCCTTAGATCTACACAACTCAATTCCAAGGAAGTATTTCATTTCTCCTAAGTCTTTGATTTCAAATACAGATTTCAAAAACTCCTTTGTGGCTTTTATACCAGCCTTATCACTACCTGTTATTATAATGTCATCAACATATACAAGTAGGCAAATAATACCTGAGGGTGTAGTGAGAGTGAATAGAGTGTGATCTAGTTCAGACTTCTTGAACCCCCGTCCGTTTAAGGTAGTGCTCAATTTGTTGTACCATGCTCTAGGAGATTGCTTCAATCCATAGATAGCCTTCTTGAGTCTCAATACATTTCCAGGTTTCACAAGATGCTCTAGGCCTGGTGGTGGATGCATATATACTTCATCCTCTAGCTCTCCTTGAAGAAAGGCATTCTTCACATCCATCTGCCAAAGCTCCCACTCAAGGTTCACAGCAAGAGACAATACAATCCTTATAGTATGTAGCTTGGCAACAGGAGCAAAGGTATCAATGTAGTCTTCCCCATATGTTTGAGTGTATCCTCTAGCCACCAATCTTGTCTTCTTCCTCTCAATGGTTCCATCAGGTAGATACTTGATAGTGAATATCCACTTGCTTGTTACAGCCTTCTTCCCTTTTGGCAACTCACTTTCAAACCAAGTATCATTCTTTATCATAGCATTAGCTTCATCACCCACTGATTCTTTCCAATCTTCATGTAGCATTGCTTCTTCATATGATCTTGGTACACTACTTCCATCTAAGCTTGTAATGAAAGCGCAATGTTCCTTTGGGTAACTAGCAAAAGAACACACAGCCTGAGAGGGATGCTTCACAGCCTGAGCATTGTAGTACACTCTCGTGTTTACCCAGTTGGAAACATCCTTCTTCAACCGTGTGCTTCTCCTTAATGGAACTGGTTCCACCTCCACCACCGTAGGCTGAACTGCTTCCCCTTCTACTTCATCTGGTTCCACTTCTTGAATGACTTCTTCCTCGCTTTGTATCACACCTTGACCATGACTATCTGAGTCTTGATCTTCATGATCTTCAGGCTCTGTCTCATTTCCCCCTTCATGATCATGGTGTGATGGTTCTTCAGCTTCATTCTCCTTGGTTGGTTGCTGATCCTGGGACATGTTTGTTGAGTTGAGCTGAATATATATGTATGAAGAGCTAAGGAGTTGAAGAGGAAAGGAGATGAGGAAGCTTGAGAGAGTTTAGGGAGAGCATGGTACGGACGTCCGTACAAGGCCGTACAAGCCGTACAGTCCGTACCATCCAGCATCGACCAAGACTTACCTTGCATCAGCCAAGTAACACGGTAACTAAGGTAAAGGGAAGGAACTTACCTTGAGGCATCAGACCGTTTAGGGATAAGGTAGAGCGCGCCTTGACAGGCTGGAACAGCTGGAAAGGCAAGAGCATCTCGGTCCAAGATGCCAGATACTCCGCGCATGTGGAGAAGCTAATTGGCTAGTCCAAATGAGCTTATCCTCTCCTGATTGACCTCACATGCTTTAGTCTTCTCTTGATTTCGAAAACCCTTGTATGCTCTCTCTATATATTGTAACTCATCAACCCTAATGAAGATTATGCAGTTTGAGTCTCTCTAATCTCTTAGACACTATGCTTTTCTCTTAGACACTAAACGGCTCTATCTAGTCTCCTAATCTTTCACAAACTTCTCTTAATCACTTCCTAAACACTCTCTTTATTCTGTTTACTCTAAGGATCTCTTAATCTCATATGGTATCAGAGCCAGGTTCATTTGAATCTGGGTTTTGATCTTTAGAGAGTTACAAGCTAAACGTCTTTGAAGCTACACGCGAGTAGTCTTGAAGGTGTTGAAGCTGTGGTCCGTTCTAGTTGAAGCTGTGCTACGTTCTGTTGGTTTGCGTGATTCTAGACTCAAGGTTGGTGTGTACGAAATCCAAGATCCAAGTTTTCAAGTCAAGCAAAGATGGAACATGGGATGAACATGAGGATGAAGGTAGCGGTTACTTTCAAAGGTAGCAACTACCTTGTGTGGTCTCGGATGGTGAAGACTGCTGTGGGAAGTAAGGGTTTGTGGGGGCACATCACAACAGGGGAGGCTCCGAAACTCATTACTCAGGGAGGAGATCAAGAAGAGGTCTCCAATGAAGCGGCTGTGGAGAAATGGCAACAAGAAGACATGCTGGTGATGACGGTTCTACACGCATCCTTGGACCCAGCTATCTTGGATGCCTACAGCTACTGTGAATCAGCCAAGGAGCTGTGGGACACGCTGAAGAAGGTGTATGGGAACACTTCCAACCTCAGCCGTGTGTTTGAAGTGAAGCTAGCGATCAACCGTCTTGCACAAGAGGACATGGAGTTCACTAAGCACTTGGGGAGGTTCAGGTCCTTATGGTCAGAGCTGGAGATGCTGAGGCCGAGCACAACTGATCCAGATCAGCTGAATGAGAGGCGCGAGCAAGACAAGGTCTTTGGGCTGCTTCTCACACTGAACCCGGCCTACACCCAGCTCATCCAGCACATGTTAAGGTCAGACAAGCTTCCGGACCTTGAGGAGGTGTGTGCACAAATCCAAAGGGAGCAGGGATCCATGGGTTTGTTTGGAGGTAAGGGGGAGCTCTCTCTTGCCAATCAAGCAGCTCATGAGGATTCAACCGAGGCTCCACAAGCAAACAAGGCATCTCACGGGAAGTACGAGGACAGGAAGTTCAATGGCAACTGTGATCATTGCAAGAAGCATGGTCATAAGAAGAGCCAATGCTGGATACTGCACCCACACCTCAAGCCGGCCAAGTTCATGAAGGAGCGTGAGGGAAGGGCAAATGTGACTGAAGGTTCAAGCGGAGCTGGCACCAGCAAGATCAGTGAAGTGGATGGGCTTGGAGGCAATGATGGGAATGGGAAGTCTCTGGTGGCTTACACAGGCGCCTCAAGCTCCCGCAGCAATGATGACTACATCAAGAGATCAGACCTTGATGCCCTCTTCAAAATGCTAAAGGAAAACGGTAACACTTACGGTTATTCCTTTGGAGCTTCTATGATTGCATATAAGGATGATCACTTGATTAGAGAACTAGTAGAACGGTTAGAAGCTAGGAATGAGTATAGGCATGCTTACATTGCTAGAACTGATAAGATGCATTCATCACTTAGTAATCTATGCCATAATGCTAAACGAGTAGGTAAACCATTGATTGTTGATTCTGGTGCATCACATCATATGATAAGTGATGAAAACTTGATTAAGGATATAGAACCTACACATGGGCATGTGATGATAGCAAATGGGGATAAGATACCCATTAGAGGAATAGGAAAGCTTAAGCTGTTTAACAAAGAATCTAGAGCTTTTTACATGCCTGAATTCACATCAAACCTATTATCAGTGAAGAAATGTACTAATGATTTACAATGCAATGTTATCTTTAGTCCTAATGATGTGAAGTTTCAGGATATTGAGAGCAGCAGGTTGATTGGGAAAGGGGTGACTAAGGGAGATCTCTATATGCTTGAAGAACTCACTTCTGTTCCTGATTATAGTTGCTCGTTTACTTCTGCTTCTTTGTTGAATAAAAATGCATTGTGGCATGCTAGAGTAGGACACCCTCATGTTAAAGCTTTGAACTTAATGGTACCAGGTGTTGTGTTTGAGAATAAGGATTGTGAAGCTTGCATTTTAGGCAAGCATTGTAGAACTGTGTTTCAAAAGTCTACTACTGTTTATGATAATTGCTTTGATCTAATTCATTCAGATGTATGGACTGCCCCTTGCTTATCTAGAGATAGTTATAAGTATTTTGTCACATTCATTGATGAAAAATCCAAATACACCTGGTTAACCTTAATTCAGACCAAAGATAGGGTACTTGATGCATTTAGGAATTTTCAAACTTATGTAACTAACCATTATCATGCTAAGATTAAAATTTTGAGATCAGATAATGGAGGAGAGTACACGAGTCATGCATTCAAGCAACACCTATCACAACATGGGATTCTACATCAAACAAGCTGTCCTTATACTCCACAGCAAAATGGAGTGGCTGAGAGGAAGAATAGGCATCTCATGGAAGTGGCAAGGTCACTTATGTTTCAGAGTAATGTTCCAAAGAGATTTTGGAGTGATGCGGTTGCCACTGCTTGTTACCTGATAAACAGAACTCCAACCAAAGTTCTGAATGAGAAGGCTCCATTTGAAGTTCTGAACAGGTACAAGCCAGCTCTTGATTACTTGCGAGTCTTTGGATGCCTATGCTTCGTCCTCAAACCAGGAGAGATGATCAACAAGCTAGAAGCAAGAAGCACTAAGGCTGTGTTCATAGGATACTCAGCTACACAGAAAGGATACAAATGCTATGATCCTATAGCAAGGAGAGTTCTTGTATCTAGAGATGTGAAGTTCTTGGAAGATAGAGGATACTATGAAGAAAAGAATCAAGAAGACCTGAAGGACTTAACATCAGACAAGGCCACCACCTTGCGGATCATTCTTGAAGGTCTTGGAATCAGTACATCCCAGGATCCGAGGAATCACGCAACTACACCTCCTGAAGTTGGTTCACCATCCCACCTTGATCATGAGGGAGGAGAGGAGCATGAGGAGCCTATGCAAGAGGCCAACCAAGATGAAGGAGGAGTAGAGAATGAAGGAGAAGAGAGCATAGGCTCGGATGGTCATGGACATGATCATGGTGTGACACAAACACCTTCTCAAGATGAAGTGGTAGAAGAACAACAGGAAGAAGAACCAGTTGTGCAGCCACTAAGAAGGAGTACAAGGATAAGGAAGGATCCTTCCAGTTGGGTAAACACGAGAGTGTACTACAATGCCCAAGCTGTGGAGCATCCTTCTCAAGCCGTGTGCTCCTTTGCTCAATATCCAGAAGCACATTGCGCGTTCATGGTAAACTTGGATGAGAATCACATCCCAAGAAGCTATGAAGAAGCAATGAAAGATAAAGAATGGAAGGAATCAGTTGGAGATGAGGCAGGAGCGATGATCAAGAATGATACATGGTATGAGAGTGAGTTACCAAAAGGGAAGAAGGCTGTGACTAGTAGATGGATATTCACAATCAAGTACAAAGCGGATGGAAAGGTTGAGAGGAAGAAGTCAAGACTAGTTGCAAGAGGGTTCACTCAAACTTATGGAGAAGATTACATAGAAACCTTTGCACCAGTAGCTAAACTCCACACAATCCGGATTGTACTAAGCTTGGCTGTGAATCTTGGATGGGGGTTATGGCAAATGGATGTGAAGAATGCGTTTCTACAAGGTGAACTTGAGGATGAAGTGTATATGCATCCACCTCCAGGCCTTGAACACTTAGTAAAGAGTGGGAATGTACTGAGATTGAAGAAAGCCATCTATGGACTGAAGCAATCACCAAGGGCTTGGTACAACAAGTTGAGCACTACTCTGAATGGCCGAGGCTTCAAGAAGTCTGAACTAGATCACACTCTCTTCACTCTCACGACTCCCTCAGGTATGATTGCTCTCCTTGTGTATGTTGATGATATCATTATCACAGGGAGTGATAAGGAAGGTATCATAGCAACCAAGGAGTTTCTTAAATCCATGTTTGAGATTAAAGACTTGGGAGAAATGAAATACTTCCTTGGAATTGAGATATGTAGATCCAAGGAAGGTTTGTTCATGTCCCAAAGGAAATATACACTTGATCTTTTGAAAGGTGCAGGTGCTTATGGAGGCAAGACAGCAAGGATGCCTATGGAGGATGGCTACAAAGTCCCACGAGAGGGGGAGATTGAAGACAGCAAACCTTATCAGGATCCTAAACTCTATAGAAAACTAGTTGGCAAATTGATTTATCTTACTATAACTAGACCTGACATCTGCTTTGCTGTGAATCAGGTGAGTCAACACATGCAAGTGCCTAAGGAACATCACTGGCACATGGTGGAGAGGATCTTGATGTATCTCAACGGCTCACCTGATCAAGGAGTATGGATGGGCTGCAATGGAAGCACTGAAGTGGTGGGATATTGTGATGCGGATTGGGCTGGTGATAGAGCAGACAGGAGATCAACCACAGGCTATTGCACATTCATTGGAGGCAACTTGGTGACTTGGAAGAGCAAGAAGCAGAAGGTAGTGTCATGTTCAAGTGCAGAAGCCGAGTATAGAGCCATGCTGAAGCTCACCAACGAGTTGGTATGGATCAAAGGCATCTTGAAGCACTTGGAGATCGATCAAGCAACTCCAATGACAATGCATTGTGACAATCAAGCTGCCATCCACATTGCATCCAACTCGGTGTTTCATGAGAGGACCAAGCACATTGAAGTTGATTGTCACAAGGTGAGGCAGATGATTGTGCTAGGGGTGATCTTGCCATGTTACACAAGGAGTGAAGATCAGCTAGCGGATGTGTTCACCAAGGCTGCAAGACAGAAGACAATGGAGTCCATTCACATCAGGTTGGGCCTCATTGATCTTGGGAAGAGAAGGAGCTAATCCCCTTAGCTGCAAGGTCTTTACTCTTTTTCCCTCATCAAAGTTTTATCCCATTGGGTTTTCTTTGGTGAGGTTTTTAATGAGGAAGATCTTGTGGCTGTCCAAGCTTAGACTTATACAAAGCTAAGCTTGAGGGGGAGTGTTGAGTTGAGCTGAATATATATGTATGAAGAGCTAAGGAGTTGAAGAGGAAAGGAGATGAGGAAGCTTGAGAGAGTTTAGGGAGAGCATGGTACGGACGTCCGTACAAGGCCGTACAAGCCGTACAGTCCGTACCATCCAGCATCGACCAAGACTTACCTTGCATCAGCCAAGTAACACGGTAACTAAGGTAAAGGGAAGGAACTTACCTTGAGGCATCAGACCGTTTAGGGATAAGGTAGAGCGCGCCTTGACAGGCTGGAACAGCTGGAAAGGCAAGAGCATCTCGGTCCAAGATGCCAGATACTCCGCGCATGTGGAGAAGCTAATTGGCTAGTCCAAATGAGCTTATCCTCTCCTGATTGACCTCACATGCTTTAGTCTTCTCTTGATTTCGAAAACCCTTGTATGCTCTCTCTATATATTGTAACTCATCAACCCTAATGAAGATTATGCAGTTTGAGTCTCTCTAATCTCTTAGACACTATGCTTTTCTCTTAGACACTAAACGGCTCTATCTAGTCTCCTAATCTTTCACAAACTTCTCTTAATCACTTCCTAAACACTCTCTTTATTCTGTTTACTCTAAGGATCTCTTAATCTCATAATGTTGATTCCAAGTCCTTCTAGTACACGCCTAAGACTTGTAGCTCTATCAGATGGTTGAGACAAATCTATAAGTTTTAAGTATTAGGAAAAGTATGAAGAGAATGGATGGATTTGAGACTGATTTAGACTAGAATCATGATGAACAAGTAAGGGTTTGATAAGGAGAGACTCTCCGTGTGTATATTTATTAATGAACACAAGTTTACAATATATAGAAGGCTAAGACATAACAAGGGCTAGCTAGGTTAAATGAAAAGCATGTGGAGTCAACAGGCAAGGAGCGTCCGGTTTGAATTGAGTGGCTAAGGAGCTTCACACGCTTTGGTCCTTGGCTAAAGTAGCTTTTACTTTATAGCTAGTGACAGCCTGGATGTTCCTGCCTTATCCCTTCAACGTTCTGATCCAGGAGCTGAGTAAGATGTGTGAAACTCTAAGTTAACTTCACCGGGGTAACTTGTGGTCGACTCAACTCCTTTCATCATCCTGAACTGGTACGGCCTGTACGGCTTCTACATGTACGGATGACCTGACCTCAACTCCTCTCCATTACTCCATACTTCTCTACACCATCAGCCTATTATCAAGTCTTCCTCTTCAATTGTTTACTCTGTTCAACACTCCCCCTCAAGCTTAACTTAGTGTCTTAGTTAAGCTTGGACAGCCATGAGATCTTCCTCATTAAAAACCTCACCAAGGAAAACCCATTGGGACAAAACCTTGATGAGGGAAAAAGAGTAAAGATCTCATGACTAAGGAACTAGCTCCTTGGTGTTAGATCAATGAGCCCCAACCTGATATGTATGGACTCCATTGTCTTGTGTCTTGCAGCCTTGGTAAAGACGTCAGCTAACTGATCTTCACTTCTGGTATAACAAGGCAAGATCACTCCAAGAACCATCATCTGCCTCACTTTGTGACAATCAACTTCTATGTGCTTGGTTCTCTCATGAAACACAGAGTTGGAGGCAATGTGAATTGCTGCTTGATTGTCACAATGCATAGTCATTGGTGTAGACTGCTCCACGCCTAGATGCTTTAGTATCCCCTTGATCCACACCAACTCATTGGTCAGCTTCAGCATAGCTCTATATTCAGCTTCAGCACTTGAACACGCCACCACCTTTTGCTTCTTGCTTTTCCATGTGACAATGTTGCCTCCAATGAAGGTGCAGTAGCCGGTGGTTGATCTTCTGTCCTCTCTATCTCCAGCCCAATCAGCATCACAGTAGCCCACTGTTGAGAAGAGGTGAAACATTGATAGAGGAAGAGTATTGGGGCAGATAGTAACTTTGGAGTTTTACCACAGTAACTTCGGTTTGACTGTGGTAACTAAGTTAAAAGCTTAGGAAGTTACTTTGCATCCCTTTGGAGAGTGGATCACGCCCAAGAGGAAGTCTGGATAAGGAAGGAGTAGTTTGGATAAGGTCTGGTCATAGCTGGAAAGGTAAAGCACCTTTACAGCCTGTCCAAGCATGTGAAGCATCTTTACAGCCTATCCCTTGACTTCACATGCTTATGATTTCGAAATCCTCTTTGTATTATCCTTATCTCTTCATATATAACTTGTATCTGAGACATTAAATTAATTAATGGAGTTTTGAGTATTCTCTCTATTCTCTCTCTACTTATTCTCTTAATCTCTTTAATCTTACACAAAACAATCTAATTGTTCTTAAACACACTCTAATACACAAAAGTGTTTATGGTATCAGAGCCAGGTTACTAAAAGGGTGGAAGTGTGTTATTCATGTTCTTAAAAAAATCTGGTTTTGTGTTCTTGAGCTGTTCTTGATGTTCTTGAGTGTTCTTGGTGGTTTTGAGCTCTGTTCTTCATTTGCTGGGTTTTATTGAGGACATCTGATGGAGTCAAACGTGAGCAGAGAGATGAAGACAAGATCAAGTTATCAAGTGAAGAAAGGGAGAGAAAACAAGTGGATCTGGTCAGATTGGGTAGAGACAGCTTTGGAAAGCTGTGGGATTGGAGTAATCATGTAAAGGAAGAGCCTTTAAAGGTGAGAGCTGCTGAGAAAGATCAGACAGCAAGTTTGAAGGAGATTCAAGTAAAGGTAGAACCTTTAAAGGAGGTAGCTGCTGAAGAAGGTCAGACAGCAAGGTTGGAGGGTCATGAAGCCAAGGGCGTGATCTATAGTCTAAGACAAAGGAAGGACGAGTTGTATCAGCTTGTGGGGAGGCTGAGAGAAGTAGAATCAGAGTTGGGTATGGTGAAAACTCATAGAGGAAGGAGGAAGCAAGATGTGATCTTTAGCTTTCTTATGGGAGAGATATGTGAGTTGGTTGAACACATTTGTGATGTGTGGGAGATAAACAAGAAGCCAGGTAGATGGAAGAGAGGTACAAGCTGCAAGAAGGGAAAGTTGAGAAAACTTTCTAAGATGTGGGTCATGATGAGCAGATTATGGAGGAAGGGTATCAAGGAGAGTATGCAAGTAGGAGAGTGTTTCTACTCAGCTTACATGGGAGAATCTGTAGAGAGCAGTGGGGTTATGAGGAAGCTAGAGACCAAAGGAGCAGATGAGCGTGTCACAAAGGAGGAATGGGATGAGTTTGTCAAGTATGTGTATGCTTTGGCTACGACCCGGAGACAAGGTGCTCCTGCCAAAGCATCCACATCCAACAAACCCATCATTGTTGATTCTGGAGCAAGTCATCACATGATTAGTGATAGAAGCTTAATGAGTGATGTAAAGAAAGCCACTGGGGGTGTGATGATAGCTAATGGTGATAGGATTCCAATAGAAGGAGTTGGAAAGCTCAAGCTATTTGATAAAGACTCAGATGCCTTCTACATGCCACAGTTTGCTTCAAATTTGCTATCTGTGAGGAAAGCCACAATTGATCTTGGCTGTCAAGTAGTATTCAGGCCAGATGATGTTGAGTTCCAAGATTTGAAGACTGGAAGGGTCATTGGGAGAGGAGACAGCAAGAATAATCTATATCAGCTCCAATTGGCTAAGATCTCTAAACCTTTTGATTCTATGTGTTTGAGTAGTACTTATGAGAAGATTGATAGTATTACTTGGCATGCTAGATTGGGACATCCTCATGCTCGTGCTATTGAATTGATAATTCCTAATATGTCATTTAGTCACTTGGAGTGTGAAGCATGCATATTAGGGAAGCATTGTAGGACTGTTTTTCCAACATCAGAAACTACTTATGAGCATTGCTTTGATCTAGTTCATTCAGATGTGTGGACTGCTCCTTGTTTGTCTAGAGATAGCCAGAAGTACTTTGTGACATTCATTGACGAGAAGTCTAAGTATACTTGGCTTACATTGCTTCCATCTAAAGATAGGGTGCTAGAAGCATTTATGAACTTCCAAGCATATGTATCTAATCAATACAATGCTACTGTGAAGGTACTGAGATCAGATAATGGAGGTGAATACATCAGCAATGCCTTCAAGAGTCATCTAGCCAAGCATGGGATTGTGCATCAGACTAGCTGCCCTTACACACCACAGCAGAATGGGGTAGCTGAGAGGAAGAACAGGCACTTGATGGAGGTTGCTAGATCAATGATGTTTCATGCAAATGTCCCAAAACGCTTTTGGAGTGATGCTGTGCAATGCTTGCTATCTCATCAAACGGGGTTCCAACCAAGATATTGAAGAATCTGTCTCCATTTGAGGTATTGAACAAGAGTAAACCTGTCATTGATCATCTACGTGTCTTTGGGTGTGTGTGCTATGTCATGTTTCCAGGAGAGCAGAGAAACAAGCTGGAGGCAAGAGTACTAGCTATGTTCATTGGTTACTCTATCACTCAGAAGGGGTACAATGCTATGATCCTGAAGCAAGGAGATTAATGGTATCTAGAGAAGTAAGTTTGAATTAGGATGAAGAATTTATTCATTTCAAATAGGTGATCCCAGTTTCCTGTTTGGATATGACAACTTCTTCTTCATTCTAATCAAACCAGGATGATGCGATGTAGAAGCTTATTTGGATACATAAAGTAGTGGAGAATCACCAGGAAGTTGAATAATCTCATAGGAATTAGGATGAAGAAGTTATCCACTTTTCAAATCAGGTGATCCCAGTTTTCCTGTTTGGAATATGACAACTTCCTCGTCATTCTAATCAAACCAGATGAATCGCGATGTAAGAACTTGATTTGGATACATAAAGTAGTGGAGAATCACCAGAAGTTGAATAAATCTCATAGGAATTAGGATGAAGAAGTTATCCCACTTTCAAATCAGGTGATCCCAGTTTTCCTGTTTGGGAATATGACAACTTCTTCGTCATTCTAATCAAACCAGGATGATCGCGATGTAAGAAGCTGTATTTGATACATAAAGTAGTGGAGAATCACCAGAAGTTGAATAAATCTCATAGGAGTTAGGATGAAGAAGCTATCCCACTTTCAAATCAGGTGATCCCAGTTTTCCTGTTTGGGAATATGACAATTCCTCGTCATTCTAATCAAACCAGGATGAATCGCGATGTAAGAATTATTTGGATACATAAAGTAGTGGAAATCACCAGAAGTTGAATAAATCTCATAGGAGTTAGGATGAAGAAGTTATCCCACTTTCAAATAAGGTGATCCCAGTTTTCCTGTTTGGGAATATGACAACTTCTTCGTCATTCTAATCAAACCAGGATGAATCGCGATGTAAAGCTTGTATTTGATACATAAAGTAGTGGAGAATCACCAGGAAGTGGAATAAATCTCATAGGAGTTAGGATGAAGAAGTTATCCCACTTTCAAATCAGGTGATCCCAGTTTTCCTGTTTGGGAATATGACAACTTCTTCGTCATTCTAATCAAACCAGGATGAATCGCGATGTAAGAACCTGTATTTGGATATATAAAGTAGTGGAGAATCACCAGGAAGTTGAATAATCTCATAGGAGTTAGGATGAAGAAGTATCCCACTTTCAAATCAGGTGATCCCAGTTTTCCTGTTTGGGAATATGACAACTTCTTTCGTCATTCTAATCAAACCAGGATGAATCGCGATGTAAGAAGCTGTATTTGGATACATAAAGTAGTGGAGAATCACCAGGAATTGAATAAATCTCATAGGAGTTAGGATG
This sequence comes from Brassica napus, assembly GCF_020379485.1. Classification (NCBI taxonomy): domain Eukaryota; kingdom Viridiplantae; phylum Streptophyta; class Magnoliopsida; order Brassicales; family Brassicaceae; genus Brassica; species Brassica napus. Next base: position 319,075 of record NW_026014500.1, on the reverse strand, counting down.
AAGAAGTTATCCCACTTTCAAATCAGGTGATCCCAGTTTTCCTGTTTGGGAATATGACAACTTCTTCGTCATTCTATCAAACCAGGATGAATCGCGATGTAGAAGCTTTATTTGGATACAAAAGTAGTGGAGAATCACCAGGAAGTGGAATAATTCTCATAGGAGTTAGGATGAAGAAGTTATCCCACTTTCAAATCAGGTGATCCCAGTTTTCCTGTTTGGGAATATGATAACTTCTTCGTCATTCTAATCAAACGGATGAATCGCGATGTAAGAAGCTGTATTTGGATACATAAAGTAGTGGAGAATCACCAGAAGTTGAATAAATCTCATAGGAGTTAGGATGAGAAGTTATCCCACTTTCAAATCAGGTGATCCCAGTTTTCCTGTTTGGGAATATGACAACTTCTTCGTCATTCTAATCAAACCAGGATGAATCGCGATGTAAGAAGCTTTATTTGGATACATAAAGTAGTGGAGAATCACCAGAAGTTGAATAATTCTCATAGGAGTTAGGATGAAGAAGTTATCCCACTTTCAAATCAGGTGATCCCAGTTTTCCTTTTGGGAATATGACAACTCTCCCGTCATTCTAATCAAACCAGGATGAATCGCGATGTAAGATTGTATTTGGATACATAAAGTAGTGGAGAATCACCAGGAAGTGGAATAAATCTCATAGGAGTTAGGATGAAGAAGTTATCCCACTTTCAAATAAGGTGATCCCAGTTTCCTTGTTTGGGAATATGACAATTCTTCGTCATTCTAATCAAACCAGGATGAATCGCGATGTAAAAGCTGTATTTGGATACATAGTAGTGGAGAATCACCAGGAAGTTGAATAAATCTCATAGGAGTTAGATGATGAAACTTTATCCCACTTTCAAATTCAGGTGATCCCAGTTTTCCTGTTTGGGAATATGACAACTTCTCGTCATTCTAATCAAACCAGATGAATCGCGATGTAAGAAGCTGATTTGGATACATAAAGTAGTGGAGAATCACCAGGAAGTGGAATAAATCTCATAGGAGTTAGGATGAAGAAGTTATCCACTTTCAAATCAGGTGATCCCAGTTTTCCTGTTTGGGAATATGACAACTTCTTCTCGTCATTCTAATCAAACCAGGATGAATCGCGATGTAAGAAGCTGTATTTGATACATAAAGTAGTGGAGAATCACCAGGAAGTTGAATAAATCTCATAGGAGTTAGGATGAAGAAGTTATCCCACTTTCAAATCAGGTGATCCCAGTTTCCTGTTTGGGAATATGACAACTTCTTCTTCTCGTCATTCTATCAAACCAGGATGAATCGCGATGTAAGAAGCTTGTTTGGATACATAAAGTAGTGGAGAATCACCAGGAAGTTGAATAATCTCATAGGAGTTAGGATGAAGAAGTTATCCCACTTTCAAATCAGGTGATCCCAGTTTTCCTGTTTGGGAATATGACAACTTCCTCGTCATTCTAATCAAACCAGGATGAATCGCGATGTAAGAGCTGTATTTGATACATAAGTAGTGGAGAATCACCAGGAAGTGGAATAAATCTCATAGGAGTTAGGATGAAGAAGTTATCCCACTTTCAAATCAGGTGATCCCAGTTTTCCTGTTTGGGAATATGACAACTTCTTCGTCATTCTATCAAACCAGGATGAATCGCGATGTAAGAAGCTGTATTGGATACATAAAGAGTGGAGAATCACCAGGAAGTGGAATAAATCTCATAGGAGTTAGGATGAAGAAGTTATCCCACTTTCAAATCAGGTGATCCCAGTTTTCCTGTTTGGGAATATGACAACTTCTCGTCATTCTAATCAAACCAGGATGAATCGCGATGTAAGAAGCTGTATTTGGATACATAAGTAGTGGAGAATCACCAGGAAGTTGAATAAATCTCATAGGAGTTAGGATGAAGAAGTTATCCCACTTTCAAATCAGGTGATCCCAGTTTTCCCCTGTTTGGGAATATGACAACTTCTCGTCATTCTAATCAAACCAGGATGAATCGCGATGTAAGAAGCTGTATTTGGATACATAAGTAGTGGAGAATCACCAGGAAGTTGAAAATCTCATAGGAGTTAGGATGAAGAAGTTATCCCACTTTCAAATCAGGTGATCCCAGTTTTCCTGTTTGGGAATATGACAACTTCTTCGTCATTCTAATCAAACAGGATGAATCGCGATGTAAGAAGCTGTATTTGGATACATAAAGTAGTGGAGAATCACCAGGAAGTTGAATAAATCTCATAGGAGTTAGGATGAAGAAGTTATCCCACTTTCAAATCAGGTGATCCCAGTTTTCCTGTTTGGGAATATGACAACTTCTTCGTCATTCTAATCAAACCAGGATGAATCGCGATGTAAGAAGCTGTATTTGGATACATAAAGTAGTGGAGAATCACCAGGAAGTCGAATAATCTCATAGGAGTTAGGATGAAGAAGTTATCCCACTTTCAAATCAGGTGATCCCAGTTTTCCTGTTTGGGAATATGACAACTTCTTCGTCATTCTAATCAAACACAGGATGAATCGCGATGTAGAAGCTTATTTGGATACATAAAGTAGTGGAGAATCACCAGGAAGTTGAATAAATCTCATAGGAGTTAGGATGAAGAAGTTATCCCACTTTCAAATCAGGTGATCCCAGTTTTCCTGTTTGGGAATATGACAACTTCTTCGTCATTCTAATCAAACCAGGATGAATCGCGATGTAAGAAGCTTATTTGGATACATAAAGTAGTGGAGAATCACCAGGAAGTTGAATAAATCTCATAGGAGTTAGGATGAAGAAGTTATCCCACTTTCAAATCAGGTGATCCCAGTTTTCCTGTTGGGAATATGACAACTTTCTGTCATTCTAATCAAACCAGGATGAATCGCGATGTAAGAAGCTGTATTTGGATACAAAAGTAGTGGAGAATCACCAGGAAGTTGAATAAATCTCATAGGAGTTAGGATGAAGAAGTTATCCCACTTTCAAATCAGGTGATCCCAGTTTTCCTGTTTGGGAATATGACAACTTCTTCGTCATTCTAATCAAACCAGGATGAATCGCGATGTAAGAAGCTTATTTGGATACAAAGTAGTGGGAGATCACCAGGAAGTGGAATAAATCTCATAGGAATTAGGATGAAGAAGTTATCCCACTTTCAAATCAGGTGATCCCAGTTTTCCCTGTTTGGGAATATGACAACTTCTCGTCATTCTAATCAAACCAGGATGAATCGCGATGTAAGAAGCTGTATTTGGATACATAAAGTAGTGGAGAATCACCAGGAAGTTGAATAAATCTCATAGGAGTTAGGATGAAGAAGTTATCCCACTTTCAAATCAGGTGATCCCAGTTTTCCTGTTTGGGAATATGACAACTTCTTCGTCATTCTAATCAAACCAGGATGAATCGCGATGTAAGAAGCTTGATTTGGATACATAAAGTAGTGGAGAATCACCAGGAAGTTGAATAAATCTCATAGGAGTTAGGATGAAGAAGTTATCCCACTTTCAAATCAGGTGATCCCAGTTTTCCTGTTTGGGAATATGACAACTTCTTCGTCATTCTAATCAAACCAGGATGAATCGCGATGTAAGAATGTATTTGGATACATAAAGTAGTGGAGAATCACCAGGAAGTGGAATAATCTCATAGGAGTTAGGATGAAGAAGTTATCCCACTTTCAAATCAGGTGATCCCAGTTTTTCTGTTTGGGAATATGACAACTTCCTTCGTCATTCTAATCAAACCAGGATGAATCGCGATGTAAGAAGCTGTATTTGATACATAAAGTAGTGGAGAATCACCAGGAGTGGAATAAATCTCATAGGAGTTAGGATGAAGAAGTTATCCCACTTTCAAATCAGGTGATCCCAGTTTTCCTGTTTGGAATATGACAACTTCTTTCGTTCTATCAAACCAGGATGAATCGCGATGTAAGAAGCTGTATTTGGATACATAAAGTAGTGGAGAATCACCAGGAAGTGGAATAAATCTCATAGGAGTTAGGATGAAGAAGTTATCCCACTTTCAAATCAGGTGATCCCAGTTTTCCTGTTTGGGAATATGACAACTTCTCGTCATTCTAATCAAACCAGGATGAATCGCGATGTAAAGAATGTTTTGGATACATAAAGTAGTGGAGAATCACCAGGAAGTGGAATAAATCTCATAGGAGTTAGGATGAAGAATTATCCCACTTTCAAATCAGGTGATCCCAGTTTTCCTGTTTGGAATATGACAACTTCCTCGTCATTCTAATCAAACCAGGATGAATCGCGATGTAAGAAGCTGTATTTGGATACATAAAGTAGTGGAGAATCACCAGGAAGTGGAATAATCTCATAGGAGTTAGGATGAAGAAGTTATCCCACTTTCAAATCAGGTGATCCAGTTTTCCTGTTTGGGAATATGACAACTTCCTCGTCATTCTAATCAAACCAGGATGAATCGCGATGTAAGAAGCTGTATTTGGATACATAAAGTAGTGGAGAATCACCAGGAAGTTGAATAAATCTCATAGGAGTTAGGATGAAGAAGTTATCCCACTTTCAAATCAGGTGATCCCAGTTTTCCTGTTTGGGAATATGACAACTTCTTCGTCATTCTAATCAAACCAGGATGAATCGCGATGTAAGACTGTATTTGGATACATAAAGTAGTGGAGAATCACCAGGAAGTGGAATAAATCTCATAGGAGTTAGGATGAAGAAGTTATCCCACTTTCAAATCAGGTGATCCCAGTTTTCCTGTTTGGGAATATGACAACTTCCTCGTCATTCTAATCAAACCAGATGAATCGCGATGTAAGAAGCTGTATTTGGATACAAAAGTAGTGGAGAATCACCAGGAAGTTGAATAAATCTCATAGGAGTTAGGATGAAGATGTCATCCCACTTTCAAATCAGGTGTTCCCAGTTTTCCTGTTTGGGAATATGACAACTTCTTCGTCATTCTAATCAAACCAGGATGAATCGCGATGTAAGAAGCTGTATTTGGATACATAAAGTAGTGGAGAATCACCAGGAAGTGGAATAAATCTCATAGGAGTTAGGATGAAGAAGTTATCCCACTTTCAAATCAGGTGATCCCAGTTTTCCTGTTTGGGAATATGACAACTTCCTCGTCATTCTAATCAAACCAGGATGAATCGCGATGTAAGAAGCTGTATTTGGATACATAAAGTAGTGGAGAATCACCAGGAAGTGGAATAAATCTCATAGGAGTTAGGATGAAGAAGTTATCCCACTTTCAAATCAGGTGATCCCAGTTTTCCTGTTGGGAATATGACAATTCTTCGTCATTCTAATCAAACCAGGATGAATCGCGATGTAAGAAGCTGTATTTGGATACATAAAGTAGTGGAGAATCACCAGGAAGTGGAATAAATCTCATAGGAGTTAGGATGAAGAAGTTATCCCACTTTCAATAAGGTGATCCCAGTTTTCCTGTTGGGAATATGACAACTTCCTCGTCATTCTAATCAACCAGGATGAATCGCGATGTAAGAAGCTGTTTTGGATACATAAAGTAGTGGAGAATCACCAGGAAGTGGAATAAATCTCATAGGAGTTAGGATGAAGAAGTTATCCCACTTTCAAATCAGGTGATCCCAGTTTTCCTGTTTGGGAATATGACAACTTCCTCGTCATTCTAATCAAACCAGGATGAATCGCGATGTAAGAAGCTTATTTGGATACATAAAGTAGTGGAGAATCACCAGGAAGTGGAATAAATCTCATAGGAGTTAGGATGAAGAAGTTATCCCCACTTTCAAATCAGGTGATCCCAGTTTTCCTGTTTGGAATATGACAACTTCTCGTCATTCTAATCAAACCAGATGAATCGCGATGTAAGAAGCTGTATTTGGATACATAAAGTAGTGGAGAATCACCAGGAAGTTGAATAAATCTCATAGGAGTTAGGATGAAGAAGTTATCCCACTTTCAAATCAGGTGATCCCAGTTTTCCTGTTTGGGAATATGACAACTTCTCGTCATTCTAATCAAACCAGGATGAATCGCGATGTAAGAATGCTATTTGGATACATAAAGAGTGGAGAATCACCAGGAATTGAAAAAATCTCATAGGAGGATGAGAGTTATAGAAGAAGATTATCCCACTTTCAAATCAGGTGATCCCAGTTTTCCTTTGTTGGGAATATGACAACTTCCTCGTCATTCTAATCAAACCAGGATGAATCGCGATGTAAGAAGCTGTATTTGGATACAAAAGTAGTGGAGAATCACCAGGAATTGGATAAATCTCATAGGAATTAGGATGAAGAAGTTATCCCACTTTCAAATCAGGTGATCCCAGTTTTCCTGTTTGGGAATATGACAACTTCTTCGTCATTCTAATCAAACCAGGATGAATCGCGATGTAAGAGCTGTATTTGGATACATAAAGTAGTGGAGAATCACCAGGAAGTGGAATAAATCTCATAGGAGTTAGGATGAAGAAGTTATCCCACTTTCAAATCAGGTGATCCCAGTTTTCCTGTTTGGGAATATGACAACTTCTCGTCATTCTAATCAAACCAGGATGAATCGCGATGTAAGAACCTGTATTTGGATACATAAAGTAGTGGAGAATCACCAGGAAGTGGAATAAATCTCATAGTATTAGGATGAAGAAGTTATCCCACTTTCAAATAAGGTGATCCCAGTTTTCCTCCTGTTTGGGAATATGACAACTTCTCGTCATTCTAATCAAACCAGGATGAATCGCGATGTAAGAAGCTGTATTTGGATACATAAAGTAGTGGAGAATCACCAGGAAGTTGAATAAATCTCATAGGAGTTAGGATGAAGAAGTTATCCCACTTTCAAATCAGGTGATCCCAGTTTTCCTGTTTGGGAATATGACAACTTCCTCGTCATTCTAATCAAACCAGGATGAATCGCGATGTAGAAGCTGTATTTGGATACATAAAGTAGTGGAGAATCACCAGGAAGTTGAATAAATCTCATAGGAGTTAGGATGAAGAAGTTATCCCACTTTCAAATCAGGTGATCCCAGTTTTCCTGTTTGGGAATATGACAACTTCTCTCGTCATTCTAATCAAACCAGGATGAATCGCGATGTGAAGCTGTATTTGGATACAAAAGTAGTGGAGAATCACCAGGAAGTGAATAAATCTCATAGGAGTTAGGATGAAGAAGTTATCCCACTTTCAAATCAGGTGATCCCAGTTTTCCTGTTTGGGAATATGACAACTTCTCGTCATTCTAATCAAACCAGTGAATCGCGATGTAAGAAGCTGTTTTGGATACATAAAGTAGTGGAGAATCACCAGGAAGTTGAATAAATCTCATAGGAATTAGGATGAAGAAGTTATCCCACTTTCAAATCAGGTGATCCCAGTTTTCCTGTTTGGGAATATGACAACTTCCTCGTCATTCTAATCAAACCAGGATGAATCGCGATGTAAGAAGCTGTTTGGATACATAAAGTAGTGGAGAATCACCAGGAAGTGGAATAAATCTCATAGGATTAGGATGAAGAAGTTATCCCACTTTCAAATCAGGTGATCCCAGTTTTCCTGTTTGGGAATATGACAACTTCTTCGTCATTCTAATCAAACCAGGATGAATCGCGATGTAAGAAGCTGTATTTGGATACAAAAGTAGTGGAGAATCACCAGGAAGTGGAATAAATCTCATAGGAGTTAGGATGAAGAAGTTATCCCACTTTCAAATCAGGTGATCCCAGTTTTCCTGTTTGGGAATATGACAACTTCCTCGTCATTCTAATCAAACCAGGATGATCGCGATGTAAGAGCTGTATTTGGATATAAAGTAGTGGAGAATCACCAGGAAGTGGAATAAATCTCATAGGATTAGGATGAAGAAGTTATCCCACTTTCAAATCAGGTGATCCCAGTTTTCTGTTTGGGAATATGACAACTTCCTCGTCATTCTAATCAAACCAGGATGAATCGCGATGTAAGAAGCTGTATTTGGATACAAAGTAGTGGAGAATCACCAGGAAGTGAATAATCTCATAGGAGTTAGGATGAAGAAGTTATCCCACTTTCAAATCAGGTGATCCCAGTTTTCCTGTTTGGGAATATGACAACTTCCTCGTCATTCTAATCAAACCAGGATGAATCGCGATGTAAGAAGCTTATTTGGATACATAAAGTAGTGGAGAATCACCAGGAAGTGAATAAATCTCATAGGAGTTAGGATGAAGAAGTTATCCCACTTTCAAATCAGGTGATCCCAGTTTTCCTGTTTGGAAATATGATAACTTCCTCGTCATTCTGATCAAACCAGGATGAACCGCGATGTAAGAGCTGTATTTGGATACATAAAGTAGTGGAGAATCACCAGAAGTTGAATAAATCTCATAGGAGTTAGGATGAAGAAGTTATCCCACTTTCAAATCAGGTGATCCCAGTTTTCCTGTTTGGAATATGACAACTTCCTCGTCATTCTAATCAAACCAGGATGAATCGCGATGTAAGAAGCTGTATTTGGATACAAAAGTAGTGGAGAATCACCAGGAAGTGAATAATTCTCATAGGAGTTAGGATGAAGAAGTTATCCCACTTTCAAATCAGGTGATCCCAGTTTTCCTGTTTGGGAATATGACAACTTCCTCGTCATTCTAATCAAACCAGGATGAATCGCGATGTAAGAAGCTGTATTTGGATACATAAAGTAGTGGAGAATCACCAGGAAGTGGAATAAATCTCATAGGAGTTAGGATGAAGAAGTTATCCCACTTTCAAATCAGGTGATCCCAGTTTTCCTGTTTGGGAATATGACAACTTCCTTCGTCATTCTAATCAAACCAGGATGAATCGCGATGTAAGAAGCTGTATTTGGATACAAAAGTAGTGGAGAATCACCAGGAAGTGGAATAAATCTCATAGGATTAGGATGAAGAAGTTATCCCACTTTCAAATAAGGTGATCCCAGTTTTCCTTTTTGGGATATGACAACTTCCTCGTCATTCTAATCAAACCAGGATGAATCGCGATGTAAGAAGCTGTATTTGATACATAAAGTAGTGGAGAATCACCAGGAAGTTGAATAAATCTCATAGGAATTAGATGAAGAAGTTATCCCACTTTCAAATCAGGTGATCCCAGTTTTCCTGTTTGGGAATATGACAACTTCCTCGTCATTCTAATCAAACCAGGATGAATCGCGATGTAAGAAGCTGTATTTGGATACAAAAGTAGTGGAGAATCACCAGGAAGTGGAATAAATCTCATAGGAGTTAGGATGAAGAAGTTATCCCACTTTCAAATCAGGTGATCCCAGTTTTCCTGTTTGGGAATATGACAACTTCTCCTCGTCATTCTAATCAAACCAGGATGAATCGCGATGTAAAAGCTGTATTTGGATACAAAAGTAGTGGAGAATCACCAGGAAGTTGAATAAATCTCATAGGAATTAGGATGAAGAAGTTATCCCACTTTCAAATAAGGTGATCCCAGTTTTCCTGTTTGGGAATATGACAACTTCCTCGTCATTCTAATCAAACCAGGATGAATCGCGATGTAAGAAGCTTATTTGGATACATAAGTAGTGGAGAATCACCAGGAAGTTGAATAAATCTCATAGGAATTAGGATGAAGAAGTTATCCCACTTTCAAATCAGGTGATCCCAGTTTTCCTGTTTGGGAATATGACAACTTCTTCGTCATTCTAATCAAACCAGGATGAATCGCGATGTAAGAAGCTGTATTTGGATACAAAAGTAGTGGAGAATCACCAGGAAGTGGAATAAATCTCATAGGAATTAGGATGAAGAAGTTATCCCACTTTCAAATCAGGTGATCCCAGTTTTCTGTTTGGGAATATGACAACTTCCTCGTCATTCTAATCAAACCAGGATGAATCGCGATGTAAGAAGCTGTATTTGGATACATAAAGTAGTGGAGAATCACCAGGAAGTGGAATAAATCTCATAGGAATTAGGATGAAGAAGTTATCCCACTTTCAAATCAGGTGATCCCAGTTTTCCTGTTTGGAATATGACAACTTCCTCTCGTCATTCTAATCAAACCAGATGAATCGCGATGTAAGAAGCTGTATTTGGATACATAAAGTAGTGGAGAATCACCAGGAAGTGGAATAAATCTCATAGGAATTAGGATGAAGAAGTTATCCCACTTTCAAATCAGGTGATCCCAGTTTTCCTGTTTGGGAATATGACAACTTCCTCGTCATTCTAATCAAACCAGGATGAATCGCGATGTAAGAAGCTGTATTTGGATACATAAAGTAGTGGAGAATCACCAGGAAGTTGAATAAATCTCATAGGAATTAGGATGAAGAAGTTATCCCACTTTCAAATCAGGTGATCCCAGTTTTCCTGTTTGGGAATATGACAACTTCCTCGTCATTCTAATCAAACCAGGATGAATCGCGATGTAAGAATGTTTATTTGGATACATAAAGTAGTGGAGAATCACCAGGAAGTTGAATAAATCTCATAGGAGTTAGGATGAAGAAGTTATCCCACTTTCAAATCAGGTGATCCCAGTTTTCCTGTTTGGAAATATGACAACTTCCTCGTCATTCTAATCAAACCAGGATGAATCGCGATGTAAGAAGCTGTATTTGGATACATAAAGTAGTGGAGAATCACCAGGAAGTGGAATAAATCTCATAGGAGTTAGGATGAAGAAGTTATCCCACTTTCAAATCAGGTGATCCCAGTTTTCCTGTTGGGAATATGACAACTTCTTCCTCGTCTTCTAATCAAACCAGGATGAATCGCGATGTAAGAAGCTGTATTTGGATACATAAAGTAGTGGAGAATCACCAGGAAGTGGAATAAATCTCATAGGAATTAGGATGAAGAAGTTATCCCACTTTCAAATCAGGTGATCCCAGTTTTCCTTTTGGAATATGACAACTTCCTCGTCATTCTAATCAAACCAGGATGAATCGCGATGTAAGAAGCTGTATTTGGATACAAAAGTAGTGGAGAATCACCAGGAAGTGGAATAATTCTCATAGGAATTAGGATGAAGAAGTTATCCCACTTTCAAATCAGGTGATCCCAGTTTTCCTGTTTGGGAATATGACAACTTCCTCGTCATTCTAATCAAACCAGGATGAATCGCGATGTAAGAAGCTGTATTTGGATACATAAAGTAGTGGAGAATCACCAGGAAGTTGAATAATTCTCATAGGAATTAGGATGAAGAAGTTATCCCACTTTCAAATCAGGTGATCCCAGTTTTCCTGTTTGGAAATATGACAACTCTTCCTCGTCATTCTAATCAAACCAGGATGAATCGCGATGTAAGAAGCGTATTTGGATACAAAAAGTAGTGGAGAATCACCAGGAAGTGAATAATTCTCATAGGAATTAGGATGAAGAAGTTATCCCACTTTCAAATCAGGTGATCCCAGTTTTCCTGTTTGGGAATATGACAACTTCTTCCTCGTCATTCTAATCAAACCAGGATGAATCGCGATGTAAGAAGCTGTATTTGGATACATAAAGTAGTGGAGAATCACCAGGAAGTGAATAAATCTCATAGGAATTAGGATGAAGAATTATCCCACTTTCAAATCAGGTGATCCCAGTTTTCCTGTTTGGGAATATGACAACTTCCTCGTCATTCTGATCAAACCAGGATGAATCGCGATGTAAGAAGCTTATTTGGATACATAAAGTAGTGGAGAATCACCAGGAAGTGGAATAAATCTCATAGGAGTTAGGATGAAGAAGTTATCCCACTTTCAAATCAGGTGATCCCAGTTTCCTGTTTGGGAATATGACAACTTCCTCGTCATTCTAATCAAACCAGGATGAATCGCGATGTAAGAAGCTGTATTTGGATACATAAAGTAGTGGAGAATCACCAGGAAGTGGAATAAATCTCATAGGAATTAGGATGAAGAAGTTATCCCACTTTCAAATCAGGTGATCCCAGTTTTCCTGTTTGGGAATATGACAACTTCCTCGTCATTCTAATCAAACCAGGATGAATCGCGATGTAAGAAGCTGTATTTGGATACATAAAGTAGTGGAGAATCACCAGGAAGTGGAATAAATCTCATAGGAGTTAGGATGAAGAAGTTATCCCACTTTCAAATCAGGTGATCCCAGTTTTCCTGTTTGGGAATATGACAACTTCCTCGTCATTCTAATCAAACCAGGATGAATCGCGATGTAAGAAGCTGTATTTGGATACATAAAGTAGTGGAGAATCACCAGGAAGTGGAATAAATCTCATAGGAATTAGATGAAGAAGTTATCCCACTTTCAAATCAGGTGATCCCAGTTTTCCTGTTTGGGAATATGACAACTTCCTCTCGTCATTCTAATCAAACCAGGATGAATCGCGATGTAAGAAGCTGTATTTGGATACAAAAAGTAGTGGAGAATCACCAGGAAGTGGAATAATTCTCATAGGAATTAGGATGAAGAAGTTATCCCACTTTCAAATCAGGTGATCCCAGTTTTCCTGTTTGGGAATATGACAACTTCCTCGTCATTCTAATCAAACCAGGATGAATCGCGTTGTAAGAAGCTGTATTTGGATACATAAAGTAGTGGAGAATCACCAGGAAGTGGAATAATCTCATAGGAATTAGGATGAAGAAGTTATCCCACTTTCAAATCAGGTGATCCCAGTTTTCCTGTTTGGGAATATGACAACTTCCTCGTCATTCTAATCAAACCAGGATGAATCGCGATGTAAGAAGCTGTATTTGGATACAAAAAGTAGTGGAGAATCACCAGGAAGTGGAATAATCTCATAGGAATTAGGATGAAGAAGTTATCCCACTTTCAAATCAGGTGATCCCAGTTTTCCTGTTTGGGAATATGACAACTTCTCGTCATTCTAATCAAACCAGGATGAATCGCGATGTAAGAAGCTGTATTTGGATACATAAAGTAGTGGAGAATCACCAGGAAGTGGAATAATTCTCATAGGATTAGGATGAAGAAGTTATCCCACTTTCAAATCAGGTGATCCCAGTTTTCTGTTTGGGAATATGACAACTTCCTCGTCATTCTAATCAAACAGGATGAATCGCGATGTAAGAAGCTGTATTTGGATACAAAAGTAGTGGAGAATCACCAGGAAGTGGAATAAATCTCATAGGAATTAGGATGAAGAAGTTATCCCACTTTCAAATCAGGTGATCCCAGTTTTCCTGTTTGGGAATATGACAACTTCCTCGTCATTCTAATCAAACCAGGATGAATCGCGATGTAAGAAATGTATTTGGATACATAAAGTAGTGGAGAATCACCAGGAAGTGGAATAAATCTCATAGGAATTAGGATGAAGAAGTTATCCCACTTTCAAATCAGGTGATCCCAGTTTTCCTGTTTGGGAATATGACAACTTCCTCTCGTCATTCTAATCAAACCAGGATGAATCGCGATGTAAGAAGCTGTATTTGGATACAAAAAGTAGTGGAGAATCACCAGGAAGTGGAATAAATCTCATAGGAATTAGGATGAAGAAGTTATCCCACTTTCAAATCAGGTGATCCCAGTTTCCTGTTTGGGAATATGACAACTTCCTCGTCATTCTAATCAAACCAGGATGAATCGCGATGTAAGAAGCTGTATTGGATACAAAAGTAGTGGAGAATCACCAGGAAGTGGAATAAATCTCATAGGAATTAGGATGAAGAAGTTATCCCACTTTCAAATCAGGTGATCCCAGTTTTCCTGTTTGGGAATATGACAACTTCCTCGTCATTCTAATCAAACAGGATGAATCGCGATGTAAGAAGCTGTATTTGGATACAAAAAGTAGTGGAGAATCACCAGGAAGTGAATAAATCTCATAGGAATTAGGATGAAGAAGTTATCCCACTTTCAAATCAGGTGATCCCAGTTTTCCTGTTTGAGAATATGACAACTTCCTCGTCATTCTAATCAAACCAGGATGAATCGCGATGTAAGAAGCTGTATTTGGATACATAAAGTAGTGGAGAATCACCAGGAAGTGGAATAAATCTCATAGGAATTAGGATGAAGAAGTTATCCCACTTTCAAATCAGGTGATCCCAGTTTTCCTGTTTGGGAATATGACAACTTCCTCTCGTCATTCTAATCAAACCAGGATGAATCACGATGTAAGAAGCTGTATTTGGATACATAAATTAGTGGAGAATCACCAGGAAGTCGAATAATCTCATAGGAGTTAGGATGAAGAAGTTATCCCACTTTCAAATCAGGTGATCCCAGTTTTCCTGTTTGGGAATATGACAACTTCCTCGTCATTCTAATCAAACCAGGATGAATCGCGATGTAAGAAGCTGTATTTTGGATACAAAAGTAGTGGAGAATCACCAGGAAGTGGAATAAATCTCATAGGAATTAGGATGAAGAAGTTATCCCACTTTCAAATCAGGTGATCCCAGTTTTCCTGTTTGGGAATATGACAACTTCCTCGTCATTCTAATCAAACCAGGATGAATCACGATGTAAGAAGCTGTATTTGGATACATAAATTAGTGGAGAATCACCAGGAAGTCGAATAATCTCATAGGAGTTAGGATGAAGAAGTTATCCTACTTTCAAATCAGGTGATCCCAGTTTTCCTGTTTGGGAATATGACAACTTCCTCGTCATTCTAATCAAACCAGGATGAATCGCGATGTAAGAAGCTGTATTTGGATACATAAAGTAGTGGAGAATCACCAGGAAGTGGAATAAATCTCATAGGAATTAGGATGAAGAAGTTATCCCACTTTCAAATCAGGTGATCCCTTTTCCTGTTTGGGAATATGACAACTTCCTCGTCATTCTAATCAAACCAGGATGAATCGCGATGTAAGAAGCTGTATTTGGATACAAAGTAGTGGAGAATCACCAGGAAGTGGAATAATTCTCATAGGAATTAGGATGAAGAAGTTATCCCACTTTCAAATCAGGTGATCCCAGTTTTCCTGTTTGGGAATATGACAACTTCCTCGTCATTCTAATCAAACCAGGATGAATCGCGATGTAAGAAGCTGTATTTGGATACATAAAGTAGTGGAGAATCACCAGGAAGTGGAATAAATCTCATAGGAATTAGGATGAAGAAGTTATCCCACTTTCAAATCAGGTGATCCCAGTTTTCCTGTTTGGGAATATGACAACTTCCTCGTCATTCTAATCAAACCAGGATGATCGCGATGTAAGAAGCTGTATTTTGATACATAAAGTAGTGGAGAATCACCAGGAAGTGGAATAATTCTCATAGGAATTAGGATGAAGAAGTTATCCCACTTTCAAATCAGGTGATCCCAGTTTTCCTGTTTGGGAATATGACAACTTCCTCGTCATTCTATCAAACCAGGATGAATCGCGATGTAAGAATGTATTTGGATACATAAAGTAGTGGAGAATCACCAGGAAGTGGAATAATTCTCATAAGAATTAGGATGAAGAAGTTATCCCACTTTCAAATCAGGTGATCCCAGTTTTCCTGTTTGGGAATATGACAACTTCCTCGTCATTCTAATCAAACCAGGATGAATCGCGATGTAAGAAGCTGTATTTGGATACATAAAGTAGTGGAGAATCACCAGGAAGTGGAATAAATCTCATAGGAATTAGGATGAAGAAGTTATCCCACTTTCAAATCAGGTGATCCCAGTTTTCCTGTTTGGGAATATGACAACTTCCTCGTCATTCTAATCAAACAGGATGAATCGCGATGTAAGAAGCTGTATTTGGATACATAAAGTAGTGGAGAATCACCAGGAAGTGGAATAAATCTCATAGGAATTAGGATGAAGAAGTTATCCCACTTTCAAATCAGGTGATCCCAGTTTTCCTGTTTGGGAAATGACAACTTCCTCGTCATTCTAATCAAACCAGGATGAATCGCGATGTAAGAAGCTGTATTTGGATACATAAAGTAGTGGAGAATCACCAGGAAGTGGAATAATCTCATAGGAATTAGGATGAAGAAGTTATCCCACTTTCAAATCAGTGATCCCAGTTTTCCTGTTTGGGAATATGACAACTTCCTCGTCATTCTATCAATCAAACCAGGATGAATCGCGATGTAAGAAGCTGTATTTGGATACATAAAGTAGTGGAGAATCACCAGGAAGTGGAATAAATCTCATAGGAATTAGGATGAAGAAGTTATCCCACTTTCAAATCAGGTGATCCCAGTTTCCTGTTTGGGAATATGACAACTTCCTCGTCATTCTAATCAAACCAGGATGAATCGCGATGTAAGAAGCTGTATTTGGATACATAAAGTAGTGGAGAATCACCAGGAAGTGGAATAAATCTCATAGGAATTAGGATGAAGAAGTTATCCCACTTTCAAATCAGGTGATCCCCAGTTTTCCTGTTTGGGAATATGACAACTTCCTCGTCATTCTAATCAAACAAGGATGAATCGCGATGTAAGAAGCTGTATTTGGATACAAAAAGTAGTGGAGAATCACCAGGAAGTGGAATAATTCTCATAGGAATTAGGATGAAGAAGTTATCCCACTTTCAAATCAGGTGATCCCAGTTTTCCTGTTTGGGAATATGACAACTTCCTCGTCATTCTAATCAAACCAGGATGAATCGCGATGTAAGAAGCTGTATTTGGATACATAAAGTAGTGGAGAATCACCAGGAAGTGGAATAATTCTCATAGGAATTAGGATGAAGAAGTTATCCCACTTTCAAATCAGGTGATCCCAGTTTTCCTGTTTGGGAATATGACAACTTCCTCGTCATTCTAATCAAACCAGGATGAATCGCGATGTAAGAAGCTGTATTTGGATACATAAAGTAGTGGAGAATCACCAGGAAGTGGAATAAATCTCATAGGAATTAGGATGAAGAAGTTATCCCACTTTCAAATCAGGTGATCCCAGTTTTCCTGTTTGGGAATATGACAACTTCTTCCTCGTCATTCTAATCAAACCAGGATGAATCGCGATGTAAGAAGCTGTATTTGGATACAAAAGTAGTGGAGAATCACCAGGAAGTGGAATAAATCTCATAGGAATTAGGATGAAGAAGTTATCCCACTTTCAAATCAGGTGATCCCAGTTTTCCTGTTTGGGAATATGACAACTTCCTCGTCATTCTAATCAAACCAGGATGAATCGCGATGTAAGAAGCTGTATTTGGATACATAAAGTAGTGGAGAATCACCAGGAAGTGGAATAATATCTCATAGGAATTAGGATGAAGAAGTTATCCCACTTTCAAATCAGGTGATCCCAGTTTTCCTGTTTGGGAATATGACAACTTCCTCGTCATTCTAATCAAACCAGATGAATCGCGATGTAAGAAGCTGTATTTGGATACAAAAAGTAGTGGAGAATCACCAGGAAGTGGAATAAATCTCATAGGAATTAGGATGAAGATTATCCCATTTCCAATCATGTTTTCAACCATCATCACTCATATCCATCCATTCAATATGAATATCTCATCCTGATCCTCTTATATCATCCAATCGTATTCTACCTAGAATCGGATAATGAAGTAATGAGATAGTTCAAATCTGGTCCCAACTTCTATGAAAATGACAACTGAGATCATCTATCAACCTGGGAATCTGTCATCCTGTCATCAATCTATTCGGATGTAAGAAGGGAGAATTCACAGGATTGGATCATGGAAGGGAAAGATTATCCCACTTTCAAATCAGGTGATCCCAGTTTTCCTGTTTGGAATATGACAACTTCCTCGTCATTCTAATCAAACCAGGATGAATCGCGATGTAAGAAGCTGTATTTGGATACATAAAGTAGTGGAGAATCACCAGGAAGTGGAATAAATCTCATAGAGTTAGGATGAGAAGTTATCCCACTTTCAAATCAGGTGATCCCAGTTTTCCTGTTTGGGAATATGACAACTTCCTCGTCATTAATCAAACCAGGATGAATCGCGATGTAAGAAGCTGTATTGGATACAAAAGTAGTGGAGAATCACCAGGAAGTGGAATAATCTCATAGGAATTAGGATGAAGAAGTTATCCCACTTTCAAATCAGGTGATCCCAGTTTTCCTGTTTGGGATATGACAACTTCATCATCTTCCTCGTCATTAATCAAACCAGGATGAATCGCGATGTAAGAAGCTGTATTTGGATACATAAAGTAGTGGAGAATCACCAGGAAGTGGAATAAATCTCATAGGAGTTAGGATGAAGAAGTTATCCCACTTTCAAATCAGGTGATCCCAGTTTTCCTGTTTGGGAATATGACAACTTCCTCGTCATTCTGATCAAACCAGGATGAATCGCGATGTAAGAAGCTGTATTTGGATACATAAAGTAGTGGAGAATCACCAGGAAGTGGAATAAATCTCATAGGAATTAGGATGAAGAAGTTATCCCACTTTCAAATCAGGTGATCCCAGTTTTCCTGTTTGGGAATATGACAACTTCCTCGTCATTCTAATCAAACCAGGATGAATCGCGATGTAAGAAGCTGTATTTGGATACATAAAGTAGTGGAGAATCACCAGGAAGTGAATAAATCTCATAGGAATTAGGATGAAGAAGTTATCCCACTTTCAAATCAGGTGATCCCAGTTTTCCTGTTTGGGAATATGACAACTTCCTCGTCATTCTAATCAAACCAGGATGAATCGCGATGTAAGAAGCTGTATTTGGATACATAAAGTAGTGGAGAATCACCAGGAAGTGGAATAAATCTCATAGGAATTAGGATGAAGAAGTTATCCCACTTTCAAATCAGGTGATCCCAGTTTTCCTGTTTGGGAATATGACAACTTCCTCGTCATTCTAATCAAACCAGGATGAATCGCGATGTAAGAAGCTGTATTTGGATACATAAAGTAGTGGAGAATCACCAGGAAGTGGAATAAATCTCATAGGAATTAGGATGAAGAAGTTATCCCACTTTCAAATCAGGTGATCCCAGTTTTCCTGTTTGGGAATATGACAACTTCCTCGTCATTCTAATCAAACCAGGATGAATCGCGATGTAAGAAGCTGTATTTGGATACATAAAGTAGTGGAGAATCACCAGGAAGTGGAATAAATCTCATAGGAATTAGGATGAAGAAGTTATCCCACTTTCAAATCAGGTGATCCCAGTTTTCCTGTTTGGGAATATGACAACTTCCTCGTCATTCTAATCAAACCAGGATGAATCGCGATGT